>NC_056729.1:1243864954-1243967454 GCF_019279795.1 Protopterus annectens
GACTAGTAGCCCAGCATAATGCATCTGAGGTACTTCAGGTACAACTAACACTGGGTAAGATGGTGATCCAGGTCATAGCCTGCTATAGGTATCCCAACTCATGTCCCTCTACTCTCACTCCATGTTCCTAAGCAACCTGGAATCTATCAAGGTCCAACCAAACACTCTTATACTAGGAGACTTCAACTACCCCTCCATCAACTGGGAGAACTACTCAAGCACCAATACACAGGCCCAATGCTTCCTGGAATTCATCATTTCCAATGCCCTGACCAGGTCATTCTGACCCCCCACTAGAGGAAGCAACATCCTTGACCTGGTTATTACTAACATGGGCGACCGTTGCTCAACACCAGTAATCAATCCCTCCCTGGTCAGATCTGACCATAAACTAATCACCATGGAAATCAACATCTCACCCACACCCCCCACAAAGGTAAGCACCTTGAAAAACTTCTCCAAAGCTAATTTGGGGCTCCTAAAAACAGAGATGGCTAACTTCACGGCACTCATGCCAATGGAAAATATCTGCATGACTGCCGAATCATACACAAATGCACTGCACGAACATGTATATAAATGCATAGAACTAGCCATGCCCAACAGAACCAAGATGCTCTCCTCCAAAAAAAGGAAGCCAAACTGGTGGTTCCCTGCCATTAATAAACTATACAACAGAAGGAAGTAACTGTTGCAGAAAAAGGTGAAGTCTCAAGACTGGAAAAACTCCATTATTAGCCTCAACAAAAAGTTGAGATCCCTAATCAAATCGTCTAAAGCCAGCTATGAAGGCAGAATTGTGGCAGACACTAAAAACAATCACAAAGCCTTCTATAGTTATATCAATAACCTTCACAGCAATACCCAGATTTTCTCTGAGTTACTGCACAATGGTACCTCCTATACTCAGCCAACAGATATTGCCAACATACTGGCCAACAAATTCAGTGCCAACGTTACCCCTCTCTCCCCCACTAAAGGACCAATCACAATACCAGAAGAATGCCAGGCACCCAGCATTACTGCAGCTCAGGTTAAAGGTGCATTGTCCAAGGCCAAGAATAAAGGTTCCATGAGACCCGATAATATCCCCGGTTGTGTTCTACATGAACTACAAAGTGAACTGGCACCACATCTATGTGCTTTGCTCAGTCACAGCCTCACCTCTGGCTTTGTCCCTACTAAATGGCGGACTGCTACATTCATCCCTCTCCATAAAGTGGGAGTGACTACAGACCTTGGGAATTATCACCCCATTAGCCTGATGAGTCTGATATGTAAAACTATGGAGCGCATCATTCTGGAACTAATTAACAAAGATATAGGAAATCTCTAAACTCTAGATCCCACACAATTTGGCTTTGTGAAAGGTAGATCATGCCTGCTCAACTTGGTTGACTTGTTTGAGTCAGTCACAAGGGCTGTGGATGAAGGTAAGGTAGTGCATATAGCCTACCTTGATCTGGCCAAGGCCTTTGATACCATTCCTCACTTGGGAATTATTGATAAACTCACCAAACTAGGCATCAACTCCCATATCACAGATAGAACACACAGTGTGAAAGTAGTAGACTCCAAATCAGACTGCCAACCAGTCACGAGTGGAGTCCCACAGGGACTGGTCCTGGGTCCTCTCCTGTTCAGTATCAACTTCTTAGAAGTCCAGGCCAACACAAAGGGACTTTGGCTGACCAAGTTTGCAGATAACTACAAGCTGGGAGCCATTATTAACTCTCCAAGTAATGCAATCATCATACAGAAAGGCCTTAATGAGACCAATGACTGGTGTCGAAACCATGGCCTTAAGCTTAATGCCAGAAAATGTGTCATTATCCCCTTTGGTAAAAACTCAGTTCCCACTAACTACCACATCAATGGGAGCCCACTGAACACTGAAGGCATTATAATCACAACCAGAGTGTCACATAGTTGACAACACCAGTGTACCACCCGGCTTCAGCCCCTAAGGCAAGACAACATACCTAACACTTTAGTCATAGGTGACTCTATAGTCAGGCACACTGATGTCCCGCTCACCAGGTTGAACAAGGAGAACATTACAGTCAGCTGCCTGTCGGGTGCCAGGATCCGCCACATAATGCATGCACTCAAGTCACTCCACAACAAGTACAAATATGACTCTGTCATTGTCCATGTTGGGGTGAATGACTTGAGATGTACCTCCCTGGACTACATGAAAAGAGACATGGAAGAGCTCTCAGATCATGTGGTCCAGGCAGGTATGACCCTAGCCCTGAGTAGCATCCTGCCTTCGCCCAGAATGATGCCACAATATAAGGACAAAATGATTGACTTCAACAATTGGCTAAGCTTCTGGTGTCATTCAAAGGGGATCCAGTATCTGTCTGCCTGGGACGACATGATCGACAGACCACAATGCTTTGCCAGAGATGGTCTGCACCTGTCGCCCCTGGGATTCAGGTTACTGGCTAAGGCTCTTGCCAACCCTATAGTGCCTTTTTTAGGCAAAGTTCAAAGGACAAAACCACCACTGTAACAGATACAAGCATGCAAAATCTGAAGGTAATGCTACTCAATGCTAGAAGTCTAAACCTCAAAATGCACTCTCTCGAGGCACTCCTAAAAATGGAGAACATCAATATCTGTGCAGTAACTGAGACCTGGTTCAAGGGTCCAGAGAGCACCCCTGCAATACCAGGCTACAACTCTTACCACACTTTTCGGCCACCAAACCAGGACCAAAACACTAAAGGTGGAGGAGTGTCAATATTCACCAAGGATATTCACACCACCAGGCTAGTTACCTAACACAATGCGTCTGAAATTCTCCAGGTGCAACTAACACTAGGTAAGACTGCAATCCAAATTGTAGCTTTCTACAGATCCCCCACCATACCCCAAGATTCTCACTACACCTTTCTAAACATACTGGAAAATATTACGATAGAACCAAACACCCTAATACTGGGTGATTTTAACTACCCTGCCATTAACTGGGAAAACTACTCATGTACCAACACCTTTGCCCAACGGTTCTTGGAATTCATAAATTCCAATGCCCTGGATCAACTAATCCATAGTCCCACCAGGGGCTCCAATATCCTACACCTGGTCATTACCAACATCGGAAATCAATGCTCCACACCTATGGTCACCCCCTCGTTAGTCAGGTCTGACCATAAGCTAATCACCCTTAACATCCACATCCCACCCCCACCCCCCAGTAAGGAAACCTCCATAAAAAACTTCTCCAAAGCCAACTTCATGCTACTCAAGTCAGAAGTGACAAACTTCATGACACCCATGCAGATGGGAACTGAAAGTTCAACTGCTGAATCCTACACTAAGGCACTGTACGAGCACATCCACTCATGCATGAATCATGCCATCCTAAATAGAACCAAGGTGCTCTCATCCAAAAAAAGGAAGCCAATCTGGTGGTCCCCTGCCATAAACATACTTTACAACAAAAGGAAGAAACTGTTGTAGAAAAGAGGAAAATCCCAGGATGCAAAAAATTCCCTTACCAGCCTCAGTAAGAAACTGAGATCCCTCATAAAATCCTCCAAAGCTAGTTACGAAAATAAAATTGCCAAAGATTCCAAAGACAACCACAAGGCATTCTATAACTATGTCAAGAATCTAAATGGCAATGCTCAGATCTGCTCTGAGCTAAAACAAAATGGCATTAAATATACTGATCCCAAGGATATTGCCAATATCCTGGCAGATCGATTCAGTGCCAACTTCACCCCCCTCTCACCCCCTAAATGGCCCATCTCAATACCGGAAGATTGCCAAATTCCGGTGATAACGGCCACACAGATAAAAAACGCACTCTCCAAAGCTAGGAATACAGCATCCATGGCACCAGATGACATCCCAGTCTGTGTACTACATGAACTACAATATGAACTGGCACCTCACCTAAGTGTCATGTTTAATCATAGCCTCACCTCAGGTTTCATGCCCATTGAGTGGCGCAGAGCTACAGTTATCCCACTCCACAATGGGGGATCCACCTTGGAACCCGGAAACTACCGTCCCATCAGTCTGACGAGCCTTATCTGCAAGGCCATGGAGCTTATTATTATGGAACTTATAAACAAAGACATTGGCAACCTTCAAACACTGGACCCCACCCAGTTTGGGTTTGTGAAGGGCCGATCTTGTCTCCTGAACCTGATTGACTTCTTCGAATCAGTCTCCAGAGCCATGGACAAGGGTAAGGTGGTCCACACAGCCTATCTAGACCTTCCAAGGCCTTTGACACCATCCCGCACTCTGGAATCATAGATAAACTTACTAAGCTGGGCATTAATCCCTACATCACCCAATGGGTTGCTAACTGGCTTACTGATAGAACCCACACTGTAAAAGTAGCCAACTCCAAATCCAGCTCCAGACAAGTGTCAAGTGGAGTACCTCAGGGTTCAGTCCTGGGACCGCTCTTGTTTGGCATCTACTTCTCTGACGTACAGGCCAACACTAAGGGACTCTGGCTAACAAAGTTTGCAGATGACTGCAAACTGGGAGCCATCACTGAATCCCCAAATGATGTGGATACTCTATAAAAGGGCCTTACAGAAACAGATGCCTGGTGCCAGAGCCATGGGCTCAAGCTCAATGCCAATAAAAGTATAGTTATCCCCTTTGGGAAAAAACATGTACTCGTGAATTACCATATAGGTGGCAGTACACTAAACACCGAAAGTGTGATAAGAGACTTAGGGACACAGGTGGACAGTGGTCTCACCTTTGATAACCACATCACAACAACAGTCAGGAAATCCTTCTATGTGGCACACCTCATCACTAAGGGCTATTCATCCAAAAAAAGGAGGTCATTGCCCCACTGTACTCATCCCTCATTAGACCCATTATAGAATACAATGCCCCATTTGGTATGTACCTCTCAAGCCATCTGCAACAACTGGAAAGGCTGCAGAAATACCACACTAAAAGAATCACAGGCCTAAAGCAGATGCCCTACGCTGACCGCCTTAAAAAACTCCAGCTATACTCTGTCTCATATCGTCTACTCAGAGGCGATCTCTGCTTAACATACAAGGCTGTGTCAAACCCAGAGCTGTTGGACATGCTACACTTAAAGAAATCTCAATCCCTCAGAGCCACATACTCCAGGGATCTAAACCTTGTCATCACAATAAACAAAACATGCTGGAGGGATAGGTTCGATTAGATCGCTATTTACAGTGATTCCTAATATTGATGGCATTGAGTTTATTCATGGACGTCATAATGTACTAATGTCACCACCTCTAAAGTTAATTTAATAAGCACCTTGTTTTACCTCTCAACTGTACAGATTTTCGCAGAATGTCCACATTTTTGCCTCATATTTTTGGTGTGTTCCTCCTAAAATTTGTACTTTTCTGGCAAATAGCTGGGGATTGAAGTCATTAAATAATGACTGAGATTTGAGTTTAAGATTCCACATCCTTCAGAAAATTCATGCTAATGCAAAACATATTATTCAACTTCCTAAGTTTGTAAGAGCAATATTTAAAAATTGTCTCTATTTGCCCCCCCCCCCCCCCCCCATCATTTAAGGCTTTGTCCAGATTTTTTGAGGTTGAGAGGTGTTTGTTTTGGAAAACAATGTATTTTTTTATTGATGCATATTATATTATACTCTGAGAACTGGAGTGGCTATGGGCACATCATGTGCTAATTCATATGCCAACCTAGTGTTAACTGAATGGGCAATAAGGTTTTTAATCACCTCTCAATATTTTCAATGTAATATTTTGTAGTATTCATGCTTTGTAGATGATACATACACACACACACACACACACACACACACACACACACACACACACACACACACACACACACACACACATATTTGCAAGGTGCCAATTCTTGAAATATTTTCATGAATTGCAGGAATTCCAACATTTTTTTTAAGATTTGAATTGAAATCTTCAGATTATACAATAGAATTTTGGATATTAAGACAGAAAAAATATCAAATGGGTCCTTAGATAATGCAGTTTATAAAACCAGCTGCAAAAGGAACTCCTATTTACATTGTAGCAATATGCACAAAAATATGTTTTTAATAATATTATAAAAGGGCAGTTATTGAGAGCATCTATACTGACTACTAGTAATAAACCATTAGATGTTACCATGACTAAATTTTTATAATAATTTCATAAAGAAATTATATAATCAAGCACAAGTCTTAGAGATGAAAGACAATTCTGCCAGAGTGTAATAGCATAGCAAAGCCTTTCTTTGATATTACAAGAAGTAATGTGGTTCAAAATAATACCTTTGAAAATATATGCTTTCCTTTCATTTATTGTAGGGACATAAACACAATATGTAACTTATGAAGGAACTGGAATATTTTGACTACAGACAGCAATACAAGCAAGATAAGATGATGAACCTGAGTTTAGCATTAAAAATAAGAATATGAAAGGGAGACTATACTATATAGTTACAATGCCAGCTAGTAGAGCTTTTTAAAATGGTACCTTTCCCTGCACAGATTCTTCATTATGTGATTTCATTAATAGGGCTGAGTACTATATACATTTAAAAAGAGGTAAATGTTATGGATTCAAAGTTTATGCTGATTGTGCCAGTAACCATGTATATTTTAGCTTCATACCAAGAGTGCACTGCCTATTATATAGATAAAACAAATTGCACGCTTAGAGAATATATTTAGGAGCACGCTTACACTATTAAGAAGAGCAAAAATACAAATGTAATGGTGAAGCATGAAATGGGCGATACATCCAAATAAAACAGGCAGTGACTTAACAAATTATGCTAAAGTTGGAGAATTTAAAATGATTTTAGATCTAGAAGCTTACAAGCATCCTGGGTTCACTGATTAAATTTCTTTGAAACCTATTTAAATGAAAGAGAGCTTAGTCAGTAATTAAAATAGGATAATTACTGCAGATAGATTTTTAGCTATATTTTTATATTTACTGATGGTGTGTGGCTTGTGATATCAGAAAACGTGATTTTAGAATTTCTAAATTAGGCAATAGTAATTAATTTTTATTTACATTATTTACTTACCCTTTGTTGACCGGGTTAATCCCAATAGACTACTGGCCTGTTTTTGGCGAAGACCTGAGGGGGTATTGCCACTACTATTGGTGAAATTTGGCCAGGGCATCAGGGAAGTTCTATTTTTTCAATAGTAATTTACTTGCACTAGTACTTTAACTGGAATAGTGCCATATTAAGCTTTAAGTGAAAATGGGCTTGTACTTTGTTTGACTTATTAAAAGGGACTTTTACTCTGCATGATGTCTGAGCTACATTTTTTTGATAAGTGTCACCTGGCTACACATCATGACCGAAACACTGAAAGAAGTCCGGGTCCTTGATAACTGGGAACAGGTAGGCATGACAAAGCCCTTTGATAACATCCCATCATGAACCTGGTGAGAGAAAGTAATAGTAATGTTTTTATAATATACTGGGTGATAAACTTATTAAGTAACAGTAGATTGTTTAATTCCAAACATATTCCTTGGAGTGCACCCTCTGGATCAGTACTGCACCCTTATCTATCCAACTTGTTACTCTAATAATGCAGTATCCCTAGGTTCATAGGTTCATAGGTAGGTACTAGGCTATCGGCCCTGGGGCCCATACAAGCCCAGCCAAAAAGGTACCCTGGTTTTTGCCACCCAAGAAAATTATTTTCCAGTGCCACTGTCAAGCAGAGCCACAGAGGTGATCCCCAGGGTGAATTTCCTATTTCCCATCCAATGATCAGGATTTTTCTTGAAGAGTACTAATGAGGAGCTTTGTTGGATATAGATAGGTAGTTTATTCCAGAGTATGGGAAGTTTCTGGGACAGGAATCTATCCCTCCAGCATGTTCTGTTTATTGTGGTGACAAGGTTTAGGTCCCTAAAGTGTGTAGCTTGGAGTGATCGGGATTTCTTTAAGTGGAGTATGTCCAACAGCTCTGGGTTTGACATAGCTTTATATGTTAGGCAGAGATCACCTCTGAGTAGGCGATATGCGACGGAGTAAAGCTGGAGTTTTTTGAGATGGTCTGCGTAGGGCATCTGTTTGAGGCCGGTAATCCTCTTTGTGAGGTATTTCTGCAGCCTTTCCAGTTGTTGTAGATGTCTTGTGAGCTACATACCAAAAGGGGCATTGTACTCTATAATGGGTCTAATGAGTGATGAGTAGAGGGGAACAATGACCTCTTTTTTTCTGGATGAGAAACCTTTTGTGATGAGGTATACCACATAGAAGAATTTCCTGACTAATGTGGTGATGTGATTATCAAAGGAGAGACTACTGTCCACCTGTGTCCCAAGGTCTCTTATCACACTTTCGGTGTTACCACCTATGTTGTAGTTCATGGGTACAGAGTTTTTACCAAAGGGGATGACAATGCACTTTTTGGCATTGAGTTTGAGGCCATGGCTTTGACACCAGGCATCTGTCTCAGTGAGGCCCTTTTGTAGGATGTCCACATTGTTAGGAGTTTCGATTATGGCTTCTAGTTTGCAGTCATCTGTGAACTTCATTAGCCAAAGACCTTCTGTGTTAGCCTGTACTTCAGAGAAGTAGATACCAAACAGGAGAGGACCCAGGACTGAACCCTGTGGTACTCCACTTGTCACTGGTCTGAAGTCGGATTTGGAGTCTGCTACTTTCACAGTGTGGGTTCTGTCAGTGAGCCAGTTGGCAACCCATCTTGTGACATAGGGATTTATACCTAGTTTAGTGAGTTTATCTATAATTCCAGAGTGGGGGATGGTGTTGAAAGCCTTGGCAAGATCTAGATAGACTGTGTGAACCACCTTACCCTTGACTACAGCTTTGGTGACTGCTTCAAAGAAGTCTATCAGGTTTAGGAGACATGGTATGCCTTTTACAAACCCAAACTGGGTGGGGTCCAGGGTTTGGAGATTACCAATGTCTTTGTTTCTAAGTTCTATGATGATACGTTCTATGGCCTTGCAGACCAGGCTCGTCAGGCTAATGGGGCGGTAGTTCCCGGGGTCCATGGTGGCTTCCCCCTTGTGGAGCGGGATAGCGGTCGCTGTGCGCCATTCAGTAGGCACAAAGCCTGAGGTGAGGCTATGATTGAACATGGTACTTAGGTAGGGTGCCAGTTTGTTCTGTAGTTCGTGTAGAATGCAGCCTGGGATGTTGTCTGGTCCCATGGATGCTGTGTTCTTGGCTTTGGAGAATGTAGTTTTTACCTCTGCATCCGTGATTACAGGAACTTTGCATTGTTCCGGTATAGAGATGGGCTCTTTAGGGAGTGAGGGGGGGGTAAAGTTAGCATTGAACCTATCTGCCAGGATGTTGGCAATATCAGTTGGGTCTGTATATTTAGTCAACCAACAACGAACTGTTCCACAAACTAAATAAAAACTGATGATAAGGATGTCCAAGAGTATTTATTGGTGGCAAAGCACAAACACCAAAGCACAACTTTGTTAACCCAGGTTTCATCCTAATGTGACGGACTTCTTCAGATCAGTGAAGTAACCCACTGTTCTGAAGAAGTCCATCACATTAGGACGGAACCTGGATTAACAGAGTTGTGCTTTGGTGTTTGTGCTTTGTTATCAATAAATACTCTTGGACATCCTTATCATCAGTTTTTATTCTGTATATTTAGTGCCATTGTGCTGTAACTCAGAGCAGATCTGAGTGTTGCCATTGAGTTTCTTGACATAGCTATAGAATGCTTTGTGGTTGTCTTTAGAATCAGTGACAATTTTGTTTTCTAAACTAGCTTTGGAGGATTTTAACAGGGATCACAGCTTCTTACTGAGGCTGACCAGGGAGCTCCTCCACTCATGGGATTTTACTCTCTTTTGCAACAGTTTCTTCCTTCTGTTGTACAGTTTGTTTATGGCAGGGGACCACCAGATTGGCTTCCTTTTTTTGGAGGATAGCATCTTGGTTCTGTTTGGGATAACACGATCCATGCACTCATGTAAGTGCTTATAAAGTGCAATTGTGTAGGATTCAGTAGTCGTAACTGTATTGTCCATCTGCATGGTTGTCATGAAGTTCACCACTTCTGTCTTAAGAAGCATGAAGTTGGCTTTGGAGAAATTTTTTACCATGGTTTCCTTAATGGGGGGTGGGGGCAGGATGTGGATATCTAGGGTAATTAGCTTATGGTCGGATCGGACCAATAAGGCATTGGCTTCAGGTGTGGAACACCGGTCACTTATGTTGGTAATGACTAGATCTAGGATATCGTTGCCCTTGGTGGGGGTGTGGATAAGCTGATCCAGGGCATTGGAGTTTATGAATTCCAGAAAGCATTGAGAGAAGGCGTTGGTACATGAGTAGTTTTCCCAGTTAATGGTGGGGTAGTTGAAATCGCCCATTATTAGGGTGTTTGGTTGAACCCTAATATTTTCCAGTACATCAAGAAAAGAGGAGTGAGAATCCTGGGGCATGGTGGGTGATCTGTAGCAAGCTACAATATGGATTGCAGTTTTGCCCAAAGTTAGTTGCACCTGGATAACCTCGGCTGCATTATGCTGAGCAACTAGCTCCAGTCCAATTATCTGCTGTAAATTCACAAGTGATATTAAAGTAGCACTTCCAATGTCAAATATAAAACAAAATAACTAACTATAATGTGGATTAGATAAGTCTGATTTGTAGGCATCTAGCAAAACTCTGGAATACACTGTCAAAATGTGCAGTGTTCTTCATTGTGGTTGTCCAAACAGGGAATATCCATACATATTGCATGGCAAAATCATCCAGACTACTGCTCATTGTAAAACACTTATGAAGGTTAGTGCCTGGAGTTTTATCTTTTAGTGACCATGCTCAAGATTTCTATAAGAAAATTATCGGCATATTAAATCTAAATATGGAGAGTCTTTCATCAGAAATTACAGAGGTACTTGATCCATTGTTTGTTGCTTTAATATGTCCTACATTTGAATAACTATTTACTTTTACATGTATAGTGTACAGACTGTAAAAAACTAGAAATGGTTTAATGTCCCTTCATTAGTAAGGGGGTCCAAGTGAAGCCACTAGCATAGCCAAAAAGATTAATAATTTTCATCAACATATTACAAATTAAAGAGAGAGGGATTTAATTCAAGATTCATATTGAAAATCAAGATCAAGTGAGATTTTGTCCTTCTGCTCCATGGGAGGTTTCTGTCCTCCCTGAGCCCGCCTTAGAACAGCTGCATTACTCTTTGACAGGTGTACCGCCCCAGTCAAACTCCCCACCTGACACTGTCCCTGGAACAGGTCTGCCTAAAATGACCCACATGTCAACACCAGAAAAAAAGTTTTCTTTTATGGATGTAACCAACTATGGTTAAAAACTATATTCTTTCATATATAAGGACAGCTAAAATGCAGAATGAACTTCCCAAAGTAATATAAAGTCTCCAGTCTTTACACAATTTTAAGCTAAACTTGATTACAGTGTAAGTGAATAGAATTTTTTAGAGTCAGATAAAAACTTCTTAAAGACCCTGTTCATGGCTGTGAGTTTGAAATTATACATTTGACCTTTGATTTTTTTTACAGACTAGGCAATCCAGTTCTAGAATCATTTCTTAAGTCACAGCCTTAAATGGAGTGAATTCAGCAATTTTTTAAACAGTGCCTTTTGCTGGCCGCATCCTTTGCAGAGAAATGGCCAGTAGTCAAGTCATCAGAAGCATTGATACATATATCTAATATCCTGTATTAGTGACCACCAATAGTAGACTTCTGCCAGTCCTTCAGACAGCTAGGGCTTACCATCATTGATAATAATTCAGCGAATCTAGGTAATAATACATTCACTCATACTAGATCCAATTCCTTCAAAACGAACATCTGCCAATATGAAAATAGTAAAAAATCTTTAGTGACAAAGTCACAGCTCAAAGGATCACTGTGACCTCACTCACACAGCTAAGAGTGTTAAATGGTTAGATTTGCAAATGATATTTGTCACATCTAATATATATAAAAATGCATGTTCAGCAGAATTTCTAACTGCTTGGGTTTGCTTCTGATTTCAGTACTAGAGTTCATATATGTCACTTCTTTAGCTTCATTTGATTTTAAGAATGACTCACCAGCCAGCAAATATGTACCATTTTCACCAGGCTCTTCTCTGTGCTGGATGTGACAACTATCCTGACATAAACTTGAATTGATTTATTAGCAAAATGCTCCCGCTATAAAGAATGTATTAACATTATATCATATTGTGGTTTACGTCAACTAGTATTTACTAGTACAAGAGCTAATACTATTCTTGATATTATAACAACCAACACAAAAAATATTTGTTATATCGTGCTAACTCATCCCCTGGGAAACTCAGATCATAACACTATTGAGTTTAAACAACTTCACTGCTCAGCTTCAAACTGAATTATCAGGAAATTCATAATATAATAAATTCAATGGGCTGATTGGCAATAAGTCAACATATTTTAATAATGTTATATTTGAAAATATTCTGAACAACAGCAATAAACTTAGATCCAATGTTCCCTTTCTGTGGAATTCAGAATGAATCAAACTTTATACAAAGAAAAACTAAAATGACTTTTCAGAATTTATTAAGAAACATTCTACTGGTTATAATACAAAGAAAATGAATAATTCTAGCACAAATCTAAAAGTTAAATTCCTAGAAAGAAAATAAGAATATTAATGAAATGATGACACATCCAACTTTAAAAACTATTATAAATATATCAATATAAATACTAAACAGTTCTCTTCAATCAGTGTATTGAAGGTTAGTAACATACCTGATTCTGTAGTGATAGCTAAAGAACTTAACATATATCTCCCATATAAGATGCATAACAAGAATGTTACAAATTACATGCTTACAGAATGTATATTTCAGGGACAGTCTTAGGTCAATTGAACCTATTTGGCCCAACAGGACCTGGCTCCCTAAAGGAGTCCCACATTAGGCTGCGATGGGATCATTATGACTTATGTGGTCCAGACATTTGCTTAAGAGACTACAGCAAAATGAAAAGCATTTTCCTACTAGTAGTCTTTCTCCTGTTGTACTTAACAGACAGAGGAGTAACTAGTTCAACTATAGCCCTGTGCCAGTCCCACAGAGTAGCACCCCATTCCTTAGATCTTCAAGTGAAGAGAAAAATAAAGATCCACTACTTCTATTGACTGGCACACCAACCAGGTGACCAGATATATGCCCTTCTGTCATGCCCCAGCTCTTCAATGGAAAAGGAAAAAAAAGTCTGTGATCAGATACCTAGGTGTTCTGAAATGCAGAAGTCAGTCAGGTCCTGTCTCTGTGCCCTGCCACCAATTTTCATACTTCTTCATATTTTATTAAAAAACAAAAACTTATTTACTTTTAAACTGTAGCAAACTGCTTGCTACAAATGTTTGCTACAACAGTTTGCTACAGTTTATACGCTGCACAGAGCACTACAGTGCTCAGGTTTTAGTTTAAAAAAGGAGGAATTTCTTTTTTACCCTTAAACTGTAGCAAACCGTTTGTTACAATAAAGCAATCATTTGCTAAAGTTTGCAGTTTGACCCCCACACATAGTGCTACAGCACTCAGGTTTTAGTTTAAAAATAAGTATATATATTTTTAATTTTAAACATTTGCAAACAGCAAGTTGCTACAGTTTAGACCACACAAGGAGTGATACAGTGCTATGTTCTGACCATAAATGCAATACCAGCTTTTAAAAGCCTATATACAACAAAGAGCACTCAAGATCTGTAGACCATGCCCATAACACTTTGGTGCAGTTTTACCTTTGTAGCACCACAGCTATGCTCCTGGTTACAAGTTTTGTTAGGGGAATAGACGTTTACAGATATGCATTGTACTAGAGGCTATGCCTTTACTATTAATAACTGCAGCTTCATGCCTCTTGTATGGCTCACAGTGTTCGCCACTCTCATACTAGTCAGTTACTGTTGCTGAGTGGTCAACAGTGTTGCCAACCCCAAGTTGGTGGGATTAACTATATGGTTTTCTGTACTGCTCCACTTACTGCCTTGGAAGATAAACCCTGGCTTAATTTGAAGAGTGATAGACAGGTACTCTTTTTTTTTTTTTTTTTGCTTCCCTTATTGACATTTGGTTTATGACTGGTTGCTAACAAATATAATTACAAGAATTGCGGAATAGTCAATCTTAGGAATATGAAAACAATCACTTGTGAGGAGGGATTGACATAATAGTTAAGGTGTTTACCTCACAAACACATGGTGCAGGGTTTGATTCTCACTATTGAGGGATATTGAATAGGCTTAAAATGACTCATAAGAGCAGCCAGCCTAGTACTAAACTATGAACCTACGAGTGTGCAAAGTACTTTACAAATATATTTTATTTTATTTTATTTAATTTATTTATTTAAAGTTTATTAATCAAGGTAGGGCAATTTTCTTCCTAGACAATTTTCTGACTCAGCACTGAAGAAATACAATCAGTAAACCAACTGCAACAGTAGTAATGTGTCAGCAAGCATGCTTAGAGTTATATGATAGGATAATATATAGCATAAATGAACACAATCCTAAGTAGATGTGATACAAGAATTCAGTCAACAAAATAAGTACAAAAGGTACCTGTACACTGTCAAATCATTATATAATATACTGTTTCTATGCCGAAAATAATATCCAAAGAACAAAGTATTTATATTGTATACAACTGTTAGACATAGGATGTGAAGTAGAGTGAGGCATGAGTGAAATTGGGGGAAAAGAGTGAGACAAATAAACACTAAAAAGTAATCTGGAGGGGCAAGGTGATAAGTGTGCTGCCATCTCCTACCTGGGTTCAAGAGATCTGGGCAGTACTACAGGAGTTTGGAAACATATTTATTGGTAACCCATGGTGCACTCACCTTACAAAGCATCGTGTTGACATGGAGTCTCAATGGCCCATCAGACAGGCTCTTTATAGGGTGCCTGAGCAAGTTAAACAGACCCTGGCAGAGGAACTATAGGAGGTGTTTGATCTGGGGTTAATATTAGAGTCTAGTAGTTTACTGAATAGTCTTAAGTCCAGGAAGCTAGCAAGTGGAGGGAGGGATGGTTGTTAGCTGGATATCAGCTTAGGGAAACCATCACAATGGTCCAAATCGGCCCCATAAATATTACGGTCAGCCCTGGTACCATTTCATATGTTTCCCCTTGCCCCTTTATCATATTATGCTCAGTGGTTAAAGCATTAAGTTAAATAAAATCAACATTAATGGGTCTGGATAATGTCCCAGCTATTCTACTTTATAATATAAAGCACTCAATTGGATATCTTTTTAGACAGATAGTCAACAATCATTTATATGATGGTTTGATTCCTGAGTTCTGGAAACTATCTCATGTGACACCTATATGTGTGTGTGTGTGTGTGTGTGTGTGTGTGTGTGTGTGTGTGTGTGTGTGTGTGTGTGTGTGTGTGTGTATATATATATATATATATATATATATATATATATATATATATATATATAAAATGGGTATCTGAGATTAAGTTGGTAATTATAGACCCAAAAGTTTGATATCTCTTCTGGGCAAATACTTCAGACACTGCATTATTGACCTTCTAATTGAAAATACAAATAAATTGCCCCTACTAGACATATATCAACATGCAGAGGCATAGCTGGCTCAACCAGTGTCCTGTCCCAGTCTTACAAATTAAAAGGACTTCTTCCTGCAGACAGCAGTGCTCAATCCATGTCCCCCAGCTCTACAACTAAGGAGAAAAAAAACTGTTGAGGAGTGTGATCAGCCAATCTGAATCTCTCTTTAATGCAAGACCAGCTTTTAAAAGCCAATATTGCATTTGTGGTCAAACTTGAGTATTGTAGCACTCCTTGTGAGGTCTAAATTATAGCAATTGCTTGCTACATTGTAGCAAACAGAAAAAGTAAAAAAATAAAATAAAATCTCTCTCTTTTATTTAAACTAAAACCTGAGCACTGTAACACTCCATGAAGGCAGGGCATAAACCGTAACAACTGTTTGCTACAATTTAAAAGAATAAATATGTTTGTAACTAAAGCACAATCACCATAGCTCTCCATGCAGACAGGGTATAAACGGTTGCAACTGCTTTCTATATCTTTAACAAATAGTTTGCTATAGTTTAAAATAAATTATTTTATTAACACAATGTGCAGAAGGATGGTCAGGGCAGCGCACAGAAATGGGACATGAATGCCTGGGCAGGGGGGGGGGGGGTGGTGGACATGTTATGCCTCTGACCACCTGGTTGGTATGCCAATAGAATGCATGGCCATTTTTTTTTTTATCTTCACTTGAAGAGCTGAGGGAGTAGGGCACTGGTTTGTGTGGTACTACCATAGGATGCTGTTTGAGCCAACTATACTTCTAGCCAGATACACGCCCCCTCCCTCCTGCCCTAGCTCTTCAATGGAACAGAAACAAAAAGTCCACAATCAGGTACCTAGGCTGGGACTCCTAAAATCCTGCCAGGAGTAAATCAGGTCCTGCTTCAGCACCTTGCCCGTTGCCCCCCTCCTTTTTCACACTTTAATAAAAAAAATATTTTTTTTCTTTTAAACTGTAGCAAAGTGCTTGCTAAAAATTGCAAGCAGCTGATATATAGTCCACATGGAGTGTTATGGCACTCAGGTTTCAGTTACAAAAAAAAAAGATGTTTTTTAAATTAAACTGTAAGAAACTGCATGCTACAATGTAGCAAGCAGTTGATACAGCTCCTTTAGATCACAGCCAGAGCTCTTCAGCTCCCAAGTTTTACTAAGAAAAAAAGAAAGAGAAAATCTTTTACTTGTAAACTGTAGCAAACTGCTTGCCACAGTTTTCAGTTTAAACTACACATGGAGTGCTATAGTGCTTAGTTTGACCACAAATGCAATATCAGCTTTTAAATGCTGGCATTGAACTAAAGAGTAATTAAGAATGGGGATGATGCCAGGAGTTGCCCCCTTCACCCTATCCTTGCTACTCTACTGTCAATATGGTTTCATAAAAGGGAGATCCACACTAACCAACCTAATAGAATTTCATGATCAAATATCTCTGGCCTTAGAGTACAATCTGACTTGCCATGTTATTTATTTAGATCTAGTTAAGGCCTTTTCTTCTCTCCTCACTTGAAAATCATCAAAACTATAAGAAATGCAAACAGTAATTTGTACATAATAAGATGGATTATGTCCTGGTTAACTGCCAGGTTACTCTTTGTGAAAATCAATTACAGTAGAGAAGCAAGACACCTTTCAGTCAAGTTAGGAGTGCTACAACGGTCAGTTTTGGGCCTCATATTATTTAATATTGAGTTTATTTCAATCAATAACTAGAAGAAATAAGTAAGCGGACAAAAGCAATTGGTTTAAAATTCAGTACAGATACCTGTTGCATTGCATATTTTCATAAACAATTAAAGATCATATATTTTTACATAAATAATTTTTTGTTATCTGCTTGCTTCTTTTTTACTAGACATTGATACTTTGAGAAGCTGATTTATGAAACTATTAGGCATATTGTTAAAAAAATCTGACTACAGGGATGTTGGGTGGCTGATGTCATACAAACCATATATTCAACCCATAGTAGGATATAACAATAGCTTCTATATTTACAATATTACATAGTTGCAGTGCCTAGTATCTATACATAGAAGGTTTGCCAGGAAATTATTAAAACAAAGAGACACGTCATATAAGGAACATTGTACAGCTATAAACTTATATTCTTTATTTTTTTATTATATAAGAAGCAAATCTGTTTTGTCATACAAAGCATTTTATGACAAGTCCATATAAGCATATATTCAAAAATATTATTGATAACTTGGTAAGGGTTTTGGCATATGGTCCTGAAATGAAGAAATCAATTTTCTTAGACAGTCATTGTCCTGAATACTTTAACTAAACTTTTAAAACCTGTGTTGACTTTGACTTACTGAGACTTGATTTTACAACAGAGTAAGGAAAGAACTGAGAAAGATATACCATATAATCAGTCTATTAATATGAAACAGTCCTAATAATGAAAGCAAACAAAAATGACACATTGTGGCTGAAACTGGAAGCAACTGTAATATGATGGTCAAATAAAATGCAATGCGCATGTAGTAAATCTCTTTTGCTGTACACCAATGACTTTATGCCCCTGACAAGGGCATTTTTCAAGCCATCTATTAGACAACCCATAGGATTCAGAAAAAATTTTCACAGTTCATATTAAGTGCCCAATGTGAGTTGGTCAGTTAGCACAATGATGAGAACATGAGATTCAGACACAGATATGGCTGCAAAGAGAATGATCTCAATAATGGCCCATTAGTGTGTCTCTGAATCATACACTAGAGCTATCAGACCTGACAGCACTAGTGTTTTCCCTAGTGTCTGGTGCACCACATTAGCAAAGGTATCCCCTTATACTCTCCTCATGTATGTGCCTTTGTTGAAGTTTTCTGCACTGTGAGTACTCACATAGGAGTGAATAGGTGACCACCATGATTTACAGAGGTCACTTTTCCTCCTACAGTAAAATTTTACTTGGCTGAGTGATTGTCATTGCTAACTGCTGCACAGATAGGTCTTCCAGTGCCTAACATACCATCACTTCCATGAGCAAGTCACTGTTGACTGCTATTAGGTGAAAATGGAGACCATGTAGTAGTTAATGGAGATGTGTTGCCCCATATGTAATTAAGGAAGATGCATGGACTGCTCATTGCTGTGGATATGAACGTACGTGTAGTATTAACCATCCCTGCTGTAGGGACCTTTCAACATCTAACAGGGGAAACATTAAAAATTTCAGAGGCATCAATCTTGCAGGTCCTTCACCAGTTCCCTGTTGCCATGCTGAAGCATGTGGAGGAACATATATGGTTTCCATGGACTGCAAAGGAGCAGAACAACACTATGCAGACAGTTTATAACACTAGTCATTCCTCTGAGGTTCTGGTAGTAATTGATTGCACATATATTACTAACAAGACCCGTCTTACTCCACACAGTGCCCAGTACAACAACCATAACAGCATCCATTCTATCATCTCACAGGTGGTGTACAATGCACAGGGCATTATCAATAACATGTCCATGCACCACCCAGACAGTTCTTATGAGTCCCACATCTGACTCATATACAATCCCTATCAACATTTCATGGAATGATTTCCCACAGGGTCATCTAGGTGGTTATAAAGGCCAGCATATATACAGTTCCCAATTCAAGCAGGCAACAGATGACTTATAATGATGTCTACTGTTGTGCACTGCAGCAGATACTGAATGAGCCTTGGAGCCATGGATGATGACCCCTATCCAAACCCCCCAGGCTATGGCTGAGATGGCTTACAACACTGAACTTTCACAGACTTGGATGATTGTTGAATGTGTGTTTTCACTCTTAAAGAGATTGTTCTGCTGTTTGAATACATATGGCTGGCTGCACACTGCAATGTGCAGTAGAAACATGGAGCCAAATAGTCATGGTTTGCACCATGTTACATAATATGGCAATATGCAAGCAGATACAACAAATGAGAACATTGCAGTACTACATTAAATACCTGTTGCAGCAGCAGAAGAAAAGTCAGGTGCAGGATCAGAGGAACAGGTTGCAGTGGCACCCTATGTAAAAAGGGGCATATGCAATACCTTGTGACAGTGGCTAATAGGTGGCATCTGGTCCACAACTATGGGCAATGATACATACAATACACAGAATAAAACTGACACATGCAATATTTCATCCAGGTGATGTAATACCGTTTATTGACTGGCCACATTGTGCATCAGACATGACCTTATCTACATGGGTTAGAGGATGGGCAGGGTGTAGTCATTAACATAGGATCATAGGATCATGGGAGATTACTAGACTAATGGCCCTGGGGCCCTTACAAGCCTAGCCTAGAGTTTATCCCCAACAAAGAAACCTCAATTAGCACCTGTTGCTCCTGTCAATGAGGTACACAGGTGGAACTCCTGAGACAAATTTGTAGTTTCCCATCCACTCATTAAGGTTGTGCTTGAAGGGGTCAGCAATGTACTTTGTTTCACATGTATGGGGAGTGTGACACCCGTGCACTGACCCAGCAAACAAGGAGCCTCAATCCTCACCACTAACACCAGTGAGGGGTGTTCATATAGGAAAAGGATAATAAATATACACACAGTAAAGTGCAATTTCCCTTAAGAGCACACAGAGATCACAGTCAGTCTGGAGCTGGTTTCTCCCTTTCTCTCCAGGTCCCCAATAAGACTCCCCACTGGCACAGCTATATGGTCCAGATCTCAGCCTAGTGGGCAAGATAAAACCTCCAGCACCCTCTCTGTCCAATCAGGGCTTTGTGTCCCTGCCCAAGTAGCTGACACATACACACTTTGAGATAATAGTTTATACAACCACACAGACACTCCTGGTGAAGGCTGGCACAGGTTCTCCAGCTGTGCCCCTTTTCTGCTCAGTCTAAAAGATAGTACCAGCTGCCACCACCCATTAATATTTATCAGCTACTCAAAGGCCCTTAAAAGGGTGTCCAATTATTACTGTGCAATATTATTATCTAAATGGTAAGTGTGACCTAACAGTCAATACTTATTTGGAGTGACTTGGTACAGCATCACTATATACATGCAATGTACTCTAGAGCATAGGTTAACTCTACATAAAACAGCCACAGTTGAAAGGTTTAAAAATATTTAATAATAAATAATAAAAACACAGTGCTAGTCAAGAGTTCAGAGATCACAGAGAACATACTTAATATAATACCGTAGAAAAGTTCTGACATCACAGAAAAATAAACTAGTCTAATCTTTCTATTTCCTAGCTATATTTAAGCGAAAACCCAGTTCTAAATAACTTACATATAGAGCAAGACAGTGCTGATGATGTTGGATGTTCTCAAGACAAATGCTCTGAGCTCTCTGATTCTCTCTCTTTAAATTGATAACATGGAGCCGCTTCACATGACATCATTCTTCACGCTTCTCTGGTGTTCCCAGGCTAACAGAAACTACATTTACATTCTTTACACCTGGTCAGAAACCAGAGCAATAAAGGACATTTATACATGCAAATTCTTGCCATTAACTCTGGTCTTAAAACAATAGGCAGGATGCCTCCCTCTAGACATATCGACTCTGAATTTTGACATCAAAGACAGTCATAAAATGCTTGACTTTGCTTTTTTTACAGCAGAGTGCACTGTTGTTACATTTTTGCAGTTCAATATCCACTGCAGTCTTTTCATATTTAAGAGAACAAGCCTGTGGCTTACATTAATATTTACAAATGACAGAATTATCTACAAAATTCTATCTGGCTAGGCTGGCAGCCTTCACCTATCTTCACAGGGAGTCTATTCAAGAGACTAGGCATCCTCTGGGAGACAAACGTGTCTCTCCAGCAGATTTTGTTAATGTCAGATATTAGATTTAAGCCTTTAGATTGGGTAATGCATGAGGAGTTACATTTATGGATATGGAGCATATCTCACAGAGCAGAGTCTGAGATTGCCTTGTATGTGAGATGCAGATCATCTCTGAGCAATCTGTATGATACCAAGTAGAGTGATAGTGATTTGAGCCTGTCCACAGAGAACAGGTGTTGGAGACCATGGATTCTCTTTGTGAGGTATTACTGTGGCCTTTCCAGTTGGTGCAGGTATTTGGAGAAGTACATACCAAACAGGGCGTTGCACTAAATTATTGGCCTAATGAGGGAGGAGTACAGAGAGATAATAACCTCCTTTTTTTCTGGATGCAATTCTTTTACTTTTGAGATGAACCAAGCAAAAGGCTTTTATGACCACTGCCGCTACATAATGGTCAAATGTGAGATTGTTGTCAACTTGTGTACTTGGGTCTCTCACTGCAGGTTGTATGCTTAGGGGGTTGATGTTTATGTGGTAATCAGTGTGGTTCATGTTTTGCCAAATGGTATGATAATACATTTTTTTTTGCATTTAACTTAAGACCATGACTTTGGCACCAGTCATTTATTGCTGAGACCCTCTAGAAGTATGTTAGCATCATTTGAGGAGTCAATAACAGCACCCAACTTGCAGTCATCCACAAACTTGGTCAGCCACAGGTCTTTGCCTGGACCTCTGAGAAGTAGATGTCAAACAATAGAGGTCCCAGGACAGATTCTCTTGGGACACCACTAGTGACAGGTCTGCTGTCAGGGGTGGTGGCACCTATTTTGACCTTGTGAGTCCTATTGGTGAGCCAGTTGGCCACCCACCTGATGAGATAGGGAGTTACGCCAAGTTGTATTAGATTTTCGATGATGCCTGAGTGGGGGATCATGTCAAAGGCTTTGGCCAACTCAAGGTAAGCTGTATGTACTGACTTTCCTTCATCTAATGCCTTGGTGACAGTCTCAAAAACATCAACCAGGTTTAACAGGCAAGATCTGCCCTTGATGAATCCAAACTGGGTGGGGTCAAGTGCTTAGAGATTGCCTATCTTCTTGTTCATGAGGTCCATAATAATACACTGCATGGTCTTACAGATCAGACCTGTCAAGCTAATGGGGCAATAGTTTCCAGGGTAAGTAGTGGCACCACCTTTGTGCAAAGGGATGACAATGGCAGTTCTCCACTCTGCTGGAATGAAGCCTGTACTTAGGCTATGGTTGAATTGGGTGCTCAATGGCAAGGCTAGTTCTTGCTGGAGATGTTGCAGAATACACCCTGGGATACTATGAGGTCCCATGGAAGCTCTGATCTTTGCCTTGGATAGGGCCTTTAACACTTGATCTATGGAGATGTGAGGTGTGGGACAAGTATCAGGAATGTCAAATTGGCCTTTGGTGGGGGGCAGGGGGTGAAGTTTGCACTGAACCTATTTGCTAGCAGGTTGGCTAAGTCAACAGGATCAGTGCAAGTGGTACCATTAAGAACTAATTTGGAACAAACCTGGGCTTTACCATGGAGGTTTCTGATCTAACTGAAAAAGGCTTTGTTGTTAGCCTTTGTTTCAGAGGCTATTTTCAATTTATAATTGGCTTTGGAGGTTTTCACTAGTGATCTAACTTGCTTGTTAAGGCTAAGTAGAGAGTTTTCCAATTGGGAATTTGTGCCTTTTTACCCTTGGAAAACAGTTTCTTCCTTTTGTTGTAAAGCCTGATAGCTCTGTGTTTCCTTGAAGAGCAGGTTTTAGTTATGTTGGGTATGGCTGAGTCCATGCAGTTGTACAGGTGCTTGTATACTGCACTGACATACTGTTCAGCGTATTTGTCTGCATCCTCTGAGGGAGGTGTGACGCTACTGCTACCCTCCCTTAGAATGTTGTAGTCAGTTTTTGAGAAGTTTTTTAGCCTGGTTACAGCTGGGGAGGGGGGTTTGGATGGGATAGACACTTCGAATGAGACAGACCAATGGTCTGATCTCACCAGGGAAGAACTTACTATGGGAGTGGTGCAGCAGTCATCCATGTTGGTGAGAACCAAGTCTAGAATGCTATCTCCCCTTGTTGAGGATGAGATAAGCTGATCTAGTGCATTAGAATTGATGAAGTCAAGGAATCATTGGGTGAGTCCATTAGAGCAGGAATAGTTCACCCAATTTATGGTGGGGTAGTTGAAGACAACAAGGATCAGGGTTTAGAGAGTACCTTGATGGAGTAAAGTAGGTCCAGGCAGGAGGAGTGGGTGTCCTGAGTCATGGAGGGGGTCTATAGCTGACAATAACTTGGATGGATGTCTTGCCAATTGTCAATTGCACCTGGTGAAGTGCTAGTGCATCATGCTGGCAAACCAGTCTGGAGGTGTGCTTGTCTTTAATGAATATAGAAACTCCACCACCCTTAGTCTTCCCAACCTCATTTTGGAGTTGGAATGTGTGAAATGAGGTATAGCCTGGATAGACTTAGCTAGAGAGGGTTTTGATAAGGGTTTGTCCACAAGAGTGTACACCACAAAAACCTTCTTAGATGTAAAATAACTGGACTAATGAAGCTCAAGTGCTAAAAACAAAATTAAGAGGGTTAGAATAACAGCCACATTTAATTAGGCTACAAACAAGCAGTAATAAATACAGCAGTATAAAAGCACGTCAACACTTAAGAGCAAGCAGCAAGGCAAAATAAGATAATAAAGTAGGAAGAACACAATTACAGTAAAAGCAACTGAATAAAGTGCATTTTTTGTGGAGAGGGAAGAAACAGAAGATAATTCAAGATTAAGAAACTAAGAAGATTGGCCTTCCCAAATTCTCTCTCTGTACACAGTAGAATGAGCTTAGATGGGACTAGGAGGAGTGTTACAAATCAAAGAAGGATGGATGTAGTCCTACCCAAATGATCACACTGTACTCAGTACAGTAAGCAAATGAGATGGGACTGGGAGGAGTGTCCAAAATCAAATTTACAGCAGAGGCGGACAATTCCAAAGCCACCAAATGCAGACACTGAGAAAAGCAATCTCAAGAAAATCAATAAATGCAACATAGTTTTGTTAACTATCACTGAAACAGATTATCATTTGAAAAGGTAAGTGAGGCACAGTGGCAGATGACAACAACATTATCAAACAGTGAAGGGTCATGGGGGGATAGAATGGGTAGCCAATCATGAGGGTGATAGGTTACAGGAGAGTGAGAGATCACATCCTCCAGTGGTGGAGTTGAGCTGCTACATCTCAGATAATGGCCATGTGTACTGTGTTGGCCTGCTATTTTGAGGCTTGATTCTGTCTGCATTATGAATGATGTAGCACTTCAGGTGGAGATACAGGAATCCTGATGTGATGTGCCATGTGACAGCCAATAGATGTATGGTACCTACAGTTTGGAAGATGGCCACAGATAGGCATGGTGTGTCAGCCATCTGGGGACAGTGACATTTTAGAACTGGATGGATGGGAGTGGATGGCCATGTGATGCATTCCATGGGTGGAGCTTGAAGAACACTGTCATTCAGGACTGTGAGACTGGGCATGCCCAGGTATGCTGGACACAGTGGTCAGAGGTGATAGTGAAGTAGTGTAGGGTACAGCATGTGCCAACTGAGTATGGGTGGCCTGTAACTGCCTGCTGTGCATCAAGACCCTGTCAACAGCCATGGCTAGCATGGCCTGCAGAGTAAGCATGGAGGACAGTTACCATCTGCCTTATGGATGTACCCATGGATGCTATGAAGACTACCAAAGATCAGAGAAGCACTGTCTGCCCTCTGTCCCTATGTTCCTTGTTACTGTATAGGGAGTGCACCTCCTTCCGGAGACCATGCATGTGTTGTAGGTCAATACAGGACACTCACTGTACTAATGAGTATACCACTGTCTGTGCCTGGATTTTTGTTCAGTGCATCTTCTTTTTGATGTGAAGTATAGCCTTCAAATTGGGGGAATACCTACAGTAATGGGAGTGAAAAACAGACATGTCAGAGACAGTGCAGCTCACAAACAGTGTATGTGGTGGTGACTCCTGTGTAGCTGTGGTGGTGCTCATAGTAACGGCGTGATGAGTGTTAAACACTGATGAGACCTGAAGTCAGGATTGCCCCATCCTCTGCTACATCATATATGGGGGAGTGTGTGAGCCTTCCAGTGCTAGCACTGCTGACAGTGCCACTGTGTTATCTGACTGTGCCATGTGCATATTGCCATCACTGTCAGCCACAGGTGACCTGCTGACATCAGCCATGTGCCATTCTATCATGTGGCACCCTCCACCAGAGGAATATGTAAAAGGATAAAGATAATATACTTGTGGCAGCAACAAAATATATATCTTACACCCCCCAACATCAGGCACACATACTGGTACTTGACAGAAATCTGTGAATATTATTGAGGCACATGCATACATACCTTAATGTGCAGGCAATTGCAGCTCAGGATATGAGATATGTGGAGTTGTTTTGCTAAGTGTGTCTCCCTCACATGCTGGTTGCTGTAGACCATGAATATGTATTTGCTAGCCCTAAATTGGTGAATTTCCCATTGACAATCAGGTAGTCATCCCCAGCCCAGCTTCAACATCCAAGCCACTGCAGGTTATGGGGACCTGCTCACCCTCCTCAATCAGATAAACCAGAAATTCTTCTGCCTCTTTAGACCTCATTTGGTCTTAGAATTCCTTGTCTGTTTTACCTTTGTCTAGGATACACATGACATATGTACATAGGGCTTGAAGTAACATCTCAGTATCCTAGGTGGTGAACTTTTACAGCCATTGTACCTTTCATTAAACCTCGACAACACATGTACACCTATGGAACACAGATGTTGGTCAGTGTGTGTGTGTGTGTGTGTGTGTGTGTGTGTGTGTGTGTGTGTGTGTGTGTGTGTGTGTGTGTGTGTGTGTGTGTGTGTGTGTGTGTGTGTGTGTGTGTGTGTGTGTGTGTGTGTGTGTGTGTGTGTGTGTGTGTGTGTGTGTGTGTGTGTGTGTGTGTGTGTGTGTCTGTGTGTGTGTGCACACAAGCATGACTGTCCATGGTTGTTGACCCATATGTATGTGCAATGCCCCCTCCCCACAAATATGATGCTAATGCATCCATCGGTTGTCATTTTGTGACCATACTCCCTTGTTCTACAGCAGCAGCAGCAGCGATGGGCTTATTATCAGTGCAGAAAGCCTGTACTGCTACTCACAGCTTGTACCTCCCCCCATGTGCACAGCTCTGCCTCCACCTATGTATAGGAGTTACTGTGTTCTCTGTACCATGTCCTGCCATCTGTGAATGTTGTCCACAGTGTGTCCTCTCAAAGATGGATATATATAACTATCATGACCTTGTACTGTTTTGCCTGTCACAGACTACTGCCCCCGCTATTTCTTCCACACAACTAAAAATGTTACTGTCATGCTGTTCTGCTGTGCTACCCCACCTACATCTACTGGTTTTCCCTATCCTTGTTGTTGATGTCCATCATCCATGTTCATCATACATGTTCAATGCAGTGCAGAGGTGCATTGCAGGTGTCTTGTCAATTTTATAATGCCTAAATAGTCTTCTTCAGTGAAATTCTGATTCCTGGCTTGCTCATCTTAATGTGGTCTCCCACAATATGGTGAAAGCACTGTATATCATGCTAAAATGGGTACTGTGGTCCAGGCAATATGCTAATGAGGGAATTTAGGCACGGCTGTCTCTCAGTTGCTACTATAATGCACTGTGCTATGACACTTAAGCAGCACTAGCCTGCTTATCCTTGTTCTTCAAGTGGACCAGTTAAATTGCCATGGCCTTCTCAGGAACCAAGTTCAGCACAGATCTTGCCTGGTATAAGTAAGAAGCCAGGATTTTCCTGTATCTCCTCCACAGGGACTTTGAGAATCACCTGCTGGGCCATTATGATAGCACCAGATTGCCAGAACAATGTGTAATTTCACTGGCATCATCCATTCTGGTCAGCAGTGAAGGCATAAGTATAGCAATATGTGGCAGCACCACTATGAGCTGCTTTGCCAGTGGAGCTAGAAGTTAGGTTGAGTGTGCCAACTATGCGCTGTAAGCACTGTATAACAGTATTTTTTTTTGCTGTTGGATGTTTGTTTCTTCCCTCTTCCTTTTACAAGCTCAATGGTGCACTGAGCTCTTCTTACTTTATTTTACAGCAGCAGAGGAGAGTAAACAGACAGACCTTCCCCAGGAGGGCTGGCCACCTCTTACAGTATTGTGCAATTGCTATGTTTTTGTAACATACATATGCATAAATGTGTTCTATTTTTTTATATTCCTTTTTTCTTTTACATTTAAAAGTTCATCTGTGATAGTGGCATAGGAGTGGTGGCACACACCTGGGTCTGTACCAGCTAACTCATCTGGTACAAGGTTACCAGCAATCAAGCCTGCCTATCAACAGGGGAACAGAGGTAACACAGCTGTAGGTGAACTGGAGGGCTCACTGGTGACCTCTATGGCCACCTCTCATGAAATAGACAGAGGCTTCTCCTCCTAGGGATGCATCAGGTTCAAAGGCTGTTTGTGTCCAAGATGTGCCAGCAGTGCAGTTGGACACCACCTAGTCACTGTAGAGCACCTTGTGATATGGGTGGTAAGATCTTGTGATTGATTGGTCCCAACCATCAGGCCACCAGGGGCAGAGCCTGCCTATGACAGCTACAGTGGTGACTGATGTCTGGGTAGGCTGCCCTAATGATCAGTCAGGCATGCCTCCTCTACCTCGCCCTATCCCCATCTAGGAGTTCCCCTCCATTATGTGTCACTCCTCTTAACAGGTTTGCAGAACAATCCACTGCACTACCTGTTATCCACCCTCCATATGTGTCCCTTCACTGATGTTCCCACTTAATGTGTCCATATTAATTCTGTATGTCTATGTCTGTGTTTCATGTTTGTTAGACTACACCCTGTTCCTTTTCCTATTCTTTCTATCTATCTATCTGTCTGTCTGTCTATCTATCTATCTATCTATCTATCTATCTGTCTGTCTATCTAATCGTTCCCACACCTATCCTTTCTCCCCCCACCATCACTCCCTATGGTCAGCTTTGTGTGTTTTCCTCTGCTGGCTAAGTTCACTTTTCCACCTTTTCTATCTCCACCTTTTACCCCACTTATACAATGAAATATGTTGCCACTTGTGCTGTCCCTCTTTGTCCTGTTTACAGTGCCTGGGTTGCAGCTAGAACACACTTCTGTGAACATGTGAGCATGCATAACCTTATGAATGCTTCCTTTTTTGTCACACTGATCATGTGGGGTAATCTAGTAACTCCCACCCTACAGTTCTTTAACATGACTCTAGCATAGTAGCACTTATTCACTATGCAGCTCTTTTCTCTTGGAATTACAGCATTATGTTGGTTCCTATACACGACTAAGCAGAAATAGCCTGTGTTACACCAAGAAATCCAAGATATATAATGCTGCACCATGGCACAACAAATGCTTCTGAATACCTCTATAATGTTTCTTTCTCTTTTTCCAGATATAAGCAGACAGAGAAGAAAGAAACACATAATAATAACAAATCAGTAAACATAAAGCTATATCAATAAATTATTTTGCCTGATTATTATTATCTTTGTTTAAAAATAAAAGATACTGATTTTATCTTTCATTACTTGCAATGTAGAGTACATCTCACAATCAGCTGCTGCAAACATAATAATAATAAAGTTATACTGGCACTTAACACTGTCATACTTCCACACACTCCTAGACTAGTATGCAAAGCCTATGACATTGGGTCAAGGAGACCACTAGCCACCATGGATATCTCTGTAGATGTGAGTCAGAGGGAACTCTTGCCTCCAGGGATACCTCTACAAATGTGGGTTGGCGGACTACTAGCCATCAGGGATATCTCTACAGATGTGAGTCAGAGGGGGAGTACTAGAACCACGGGTATCTCAACAAACATGGGTTGGGGGACCACTAGCTTCCAGGGATATCTCTACAGACATGGGTTGGGGGGGCACAAGTCATTAAGGAGAACTTCTCATGCTTTAATGGCACCTAAACATAACAGGGATGACATCAGGAAGAACTTCTCATGCCATAATATAACGGGGAAAAGGGGGAACACTAGCCACCAGGGAAAAATTCTTGTGCAGTAACAGCACTTAAAGATAATGGGGATGGGGGGACACTAGACACCAGGAAGTACTCTTAAGACATGGGTGGAGGCACTAGACACCACAGCTATTCTATGTTGCATCCCTTAAAGGCACTTAATTAAAAAAATGTGTGCAGAGAAGCACTAGACACCAAAGATACTCTAAGTAGAGGAAACAAAAACGATTCTAACCTTACACTTTTCCACCTCCTACAGAGGATATTAGTTATCTGTGCCAATGCTAGTCACCAGAAATGCAATGTACAAATAAAAAGTCAACTACAAAGGGGGGGGGTCAAGCCTTGCACCTTTGCCATAGTAAATCTCAGGATTAATATTAATCTGCTGTGCTAACTGATAAGCTACTGTAACAGGGTGTTTTTTTTACATATATTGAGGATGCTGGGCATTATTCAATGCATGCAACAGTTTGTGATTATGAGATAGAGGGAGAGGGATGGGTAAATTAGGCATACCTCCCAACTTCACAGTGTATGAAATCAAGATAAAGCTAAAGGTAATGGTCAGGCAAATTTTTATTTATTTATTTATTTATTTATGTGTTTGCCCTTGTTGACTGGGACAGTTTGACTGGGCAGGGGGCAGAGCCCATTTTCATCAGAGGCTGGGGGAGAAAAGCCCAACACCTAAATCAACAAAAACAATTACAAGATAGTCATATACAGTAAAATATTTACATCAACAATTATAAGTCTATACAGCTGTTCCATCTGTAAAATCTTGTAGAAGTAAATGGATTGTTACTGCAGAAGGGAAACATTATTGTAAATAACTTAAGTGTTCTTTCTGTGTTGCAGGGAAGCATTCTAGCTTATCAGTGGGAGTGGTAAGCACTAGATAGCCTATCTACCACAAGATTCAGGTACAGATTCTTAGTTTTAGCACTTGAATTTGCTTATTCGTGCTCAGCACTTGTCCAGAACTTGTTGTTAGCACTAGATAAGCTACACATTACTACAGCACTCAGTCTTCCTCATTACCTAGAGGAAAACAGTTTTTGTACTTACTTTCCTCACTTGCTTAGAGAAAAACAGCTCTTATACTCACTTTCCTCACTCACTTGTCTAGAGGACAAGTCTTGTCTTGACTTGTTTTTTATTCAGGCATGTCCATGGGTCAGCTCCCAGTGTTCTCTACTGTCTATCTGATGAATCTGGGCATCTTGGGGCAATGTAGCAATTGCCTCATGTACACAGACAATCCTCTCCTCCTACCACCCAACACTACAACCTGTGAGAGATGCACTTATCTAGCCAAATTGTAGGTAAAGCTCTCTCCAACCAAGACTGAACTTGACAGTCAAGAGGAGAAGGTCAACACTTGCACCACATCACACTCATCACATAGTCCCACTAAACTTACACCACCAAAATCCACACATAGAAACACAAAAACAATTGCAGAGGCCCTCAGTAATAATCTGCTCAAGCAACAGAGATCTCCAAAGCAGAAACACAAGCAACCTCCTCTCCCCAACACAACCCAAATGACACATAGCCCACAGACTTAGTGTGCCATTCAACCACAGCCCATAAAGCAAAACAATGTACCCAACACACTAGTCATAGGTGACTCTATAGTCAGGCACACTGATGTCCCACTCACCAGGCTAAACAAAGAGAAGGTTACTGTCAGCTGCCTGTTGGGTGCCAGGATCTGCCACATAACCCACGCACTCAGATCACTCCACAACAAGTACAAATATGACTCTGTCATTGTCCATGTTGGTGTGAATGACCTGAGACATACCTCCCTGGACTACGTGAAAAGAGACATGGAAGAGCTCTCTGATCTTGTAGCCCAGGCAGGTATGACCCTAGCCCGGAGTAGCATCCTGCCATCACCCAGAATGATACCGTAGTACAAGGACAAAATGACTGACTTCAACAATTGACTAAGCTTCTGGTGTCATTCTAAGGAGATCCAGTATCTGTCTACCTGGGACGACATGGTCAACAGACCATGATGCTTTGCCAGAGATGGCCTGCACCTGTCACCCCTGGGATTTGGATACTGGCTAAGGCTCTTGCTGCCCCTATACTGCCTTTTATAGGCAAGGTTCAAATGACAAATTCACCACCATAACAGGAACAGGCAAGCAAAAACTGAGGGTAATGCTACTCAGTGCTAGAAGTCTAAATAACAAAATGCACTCCCTCGATGCACTCCTTAAAATGGAGAACATCGATATCTGTGTAGTGACTGAGACCTGGTTCAAGGCTTCAAACCAGTGACAAGTGGAGTACCACAGGGTTTAGTCCTGGGAACTCTCCTGTTTGGTATCCACTTCTCTGAAGTACAGGCTAACACAGAAGGCCTTTGGCTAATGAAGTTCACAGATGACTGCAAACTAGGAGCCATAGTTGAGTCCCCAAATAATGTGGACATCCTACAGAAGGGCCTCACTGAGACAGATGCCTGGTGTCAGAGCCATGGCCTCAAGCTCAATGCCAAAAAGTGCATTGTCATCCCTTTTGGTAAAAACTCTGTACCCATGAACTACCACATAGGCGGCAGTCTACTTAACGCCGAATGTGTGATAAGAGACATGGGGACCCAAGTGGACAATAGTCTCACCTTTGATAATCACATCGCTACAGTAGTCAGGAAATCCTTCTACGTTGCACACCTCATCACAAAAGGGTTCTCATCTAGGAAAAAAGAGGTCATTGTTCCCCTCTACTCGACATTCATTAGAACCATTATAGAGTACAAAGCCCCTTTTGGAATGTACCTCACAAGACATCTGCAGCAGCTGGAAAGGCCACAGAAGTACCTCATAAAGAGGATTACTGGCCTCAAACAAATGCCCTACACTGACCGTCTCAAAAAACTCCAGCTTTACTCCATAGCATGTCACCTACTCTAAGGTGATCTCTGCCTAACATATAAAGATATGTCAAACCCAGAGCTTTTGGACATGTTACACCTAAAGAAATCCCAATCCCTCCAAGCTACACGCTCTAGGGACCTAAACCTTGTCACCACAATAAACAGGACATGCTGGTGGGATAGATTCCTGTCCCAGAGACTTCCCATACTCTGGAACAAGCTACCCATCTATGTCAAGCAAAGTTCCTCATTAGCACTCTTCAAGAAAAATCTTGATAAGTGGATGGGAAATAGGAAATACACCCCGGGGATGACATCTGTGGCTCTGCTTGACAGGGGCACAGGAAAATAACTTTCTTGAGTGGCGTAAGCCAGGGAACCTTGTTGGCTAGGCTTACTTAGGCCCTTGGGCCGGTAGCCTAGTACCTACCTATGAACCTATGAAAGGTTTGCAAGGAGTTTAAGATATGCAATGAAGTTAGTTATAAAATTTTGAGGGAAGGGAGATTTAGTATTGTATAGGTTTGTAAAGAGTTCAAGAGATATACTGAACTAAGATGTAGAATAATGTAGGAGGAGATGGAAGATATTAGTATTGTATAGGAGGATAGTGGTAATTTTATAAGGCAGAGAGCATGGCATAGGATTGTTTCTACTTAGCTTGCCTGTTCCAAATTGGTATTATCTAGAAGGTTTATAACTTCGGTATACAAGAGATGAATAAGAGGGGTAGAGCAGTGGATGGGGCAGTTAGAATAAGAGCAAGATGAGAATTGTTGTTTAAGGGGGGGCTGAAAAGGGATGTATTAATTCAAATGCAGGAGGGAAAGTTTTTAGGGGTGTAATGACTCAAGTAGAGGAGGGCAAAAACTTTGCGATAAGTAAAAAGGACTTTGTGCTTTCACTAGAGGTCTCAAGCTGGTGATGAACATGAGCATGACAAAGTTTGTGTAAAGTATTGTTTCAGCTGGATTTTATAACTTGGAAGTTTGATAATAATTTTTACTTGTGTAGGGATATTGTTCTAGAGCTTAGAGATGTAAAAGGAGTATAGCGAATCCCATGATGAATTATTTGCCTTAGTATTGCTTAGCAGAAATTTATCACCAGAATGGAGGTCCCTTGTGGGGCTGCAGGGCAATAATATATTTTTTAATGCAGGATATTGTTCAGAACATATATCAGTTTGTAAGCCATAACTAGCTGAGAGTATGTTATGTAGTTTTTAAGCTCTAGCCAGTTTAGCTGCTTTAAGGCTTGGTGGTGGTGAGCTTGGTGTGCAGTGTTAGTAGCAAATTTAGCTACTTTGTTACAACAGGAGGCTAGTTTGGAATTTAGTGTAGAGCTTAGGTTCACAAGTATAGGTGAGGCATATAAGAGGGTTGGAAGCAAGTAAGATACGGCTAGGTCTTTTCTTGGTGGGTCTGTAAGGTACTGTTTTGCCCTGTAAAGAGAGTCAAGTTTCTTTTGGGTCTTTTTAATCGTTTGAACAATATGTTGATCAAATTTAAGACTGTCATCTATAATAATGCCCAGTTATTTAGTCTGTGGTACTCCCTCAGTTCTAGTATTTTTTGCTTATGTAACCAAAAAAGATTGTTTTTGATGGAGATAATATTTTGGGGTGAAGAGCATCAGTTTTGTTTTATTTGAATTAAGAAGTCGGTTTGAATTTTTTAGCCAGGTTTCGACTGAAGAGAAAGAAATTTGGGTCACTTCTTGTAGTCTGATTATTGTGGGGGCTGCACATATTAAAGTCAAATTATCTGCATATTGTACTATATTTGCTTGGCATATGACAGTGTGAAGTTTGTTTGTAAAAATATTAAAAAGAAGGGGTCCTAGTATAGGGCCCTGTGGGACACCTATGGTGACTGAAAGAGAGAAGAGAGGCCTGTTGCCATTTGACTGCTTGTTGCCTTCCAGACAGATAGATAACTGGATGGATTTTAACTATACCTTCATTAAACTTAGAAGGTCACTAATGTAATAGTGTTTGCTCTATATGAATTTATAGAAGGATATGATGAAACTCCAATGTCTCACTGATTGCAGTCATCTGTGATGCACTAGAGCTGAAAAAAGGGGACACTGGAGACATTGCCACAACATAGGGACAGGTACAGGGTGTGGGTTTGAATGTGTGCATTTAATGTGGGAGAGAAAATGGGGGGAGTGCCTATGCTTACACAATGTGTTTGCCACCACTGTTAAGTACCGCAGGAATGTGCTGATTTAGAATTGTGGCAGTTAAAGGAGATTCAGAGAATTAGATGATAATGAGGTCTTTCCTCACTGTGGCTAATGTGTCTCTGATTCTCAAAATACAGCATTGTGGAAACAGGGTCTTTTTACCACAGACATTAATGTGAGCAGTGAGGTCCATTATGACTCCCTGAGATACACTTAAAGAAATAGTCTAATAATTACCATAACAAACATTACCGCAATACATAGAAAGTGACTATTTTTTATCAAAACAAGCAAAAAAAAATACATCACACACACACACACACACACACACACACACACACACACACACACACACACACACACACACACACACACACACACACGTACATAGCAATGCACAACAAATCAGTACTAAAAAGCACAAATGCAGAGACAATTTTCTAAGAACAATAATGTGCTCCAGTATGAGTGTCATCTTCTCCAATATCAAACTTCATAACACCTGTGGGTTGTACATTATTTGATAACCCCAACAACAGAGGTATACCTGGTGTGCTAAAATTTAGATCCATAATCTACACAGGTGTAGAAAAAAAAATAGACAACCACTTGTGTCAATACACAAATACATCAAAATGTAAAACGTTAAGCATGCTCGTCCTTACAGCAATAAAGCATTGGTCTTCATCAGAACTAAAACTTAAATGCAAAAGTCACATTTAAAGACTCAGTCCCAATAATCACATGGCTAAATACAACCAATAAAAACTAAATACAAGTTTAAATTTGTGTAAAGTGTAAGATTAAAAGAATCCTCCCCTATAATTAATTGAGATTTTAAATGAAAAATGCGAAGACAGTTCTGTTGTTCACACTCACATAACACTATTATGGTGTACAAATGTCAAACTTCTGTCTACAGTGTTGTGTCTTTCGGCTTTAACCGGTTAGGGGTCGCCACAGTGGAACTCGAGTCCGCTAATGATTGGTAGTTGATTTTTACGTGCCAAGTTACCAGCCCTGATGCACAACCTTCAACGAAGGTACGCCCATTCACGCATGTCTCCACGCAGAAGACGCTCTAGCTGAGAATCGAACTGGACAGCGTCTTACTGTGAGGCGACAACGCTACCGCAGCACCACCACCGTGGGTTAAAACTTCTGTCTAGAGTAATGATTCATATGTCTTAAGGTTGACCTGCACTATATTTACCCAAGGTTTGCATGGTTTGATTGCAAGGGCGAAGCCCAAGTGATTAAATAAAGCCAACCATGCCTTAATCCCGTCATGCCTACATCCAGGAGTGAGTTATTGCTATTATACAATAATATTATTTAAAAAAGAAACTGCTTACCTTTTTTAAATAATGCCTTTGCATAAATACACTTTAGTCCTGGTAGTGTGGGGCATGTAGGATGTGTACTGCGCACACGCTAAGTCTGTAAACGATTTTTCTGTACATGAAAGTTTCTCTTCATTTTTTAAGTATTCAGGAGTTCCCCTTGAGCAGGATTTGATGCTGTAGAGTTTGGGAGGTGCCTTCTGTGTACAGTCTATGCATGCTCACAGTGTACTTGAGATGTTTTTTTTTTTTAACTTGAGGTGCATTGTGATGTTCAATGAAGCAGTGATATAGGATAGTGCATGATTTTTTTATTTTTATTTTTTAACAATTACAGTTTCTGCTTAGTGGCATGGAGAAACTGAATTGTAAGTCAGACTTCTTTCTGTTGGGATCCCTCAATTTATAACAGGCACGCTGATCGCTGCCTCCAATCATTGTGCATAGTTTTGAATGATAAAGAGTGTTCATTGTATAACTATTATATCCTCCTGCATTATGCTGTGATCCTCTTGAGGTGATGGAAGTCTCAGACAAAAGATAACTTTTGTATCCATTTTCATTTAAGGAGTGATTGCATCTAAATTCAGAATTCCTGAAAGAAGTATTCAACAGGCTTAGAGAGGATAATATAGGTGTACTAGACGTAAATTCACTAGTCAAAGGAAACATACTGCAGTACTGTTATAATGATAAGAATATAACCACAAATGGCTGATAAAAATATGCACAGCAATGTATTAGCAAGGTTCACACAAAAGAATAACAAGCAAAAAACAAATATTGCAAAGACAACTGAAAGCTTCCTGCTGTGGAAATCCACAGACCAATGAACATACTTTAGAAAAGAACAGAAAAGAAAAGTGAAATAAATATTATTCCTTGGCGGAATGACAATGAAAGAGTGGAAAAATCACTGAAACAATGTAAAAAAGAAGCTCTGTAACACCATTGTCCTTCTAGAGTCAACTTGGCTGGGAATATGCCCAAAAGAGTATACACAGTTCATAAAGGACAGGGATTTCTGCATACCTATGCTATGATAGTTATAGAAATGTTATTTGTCCTTAGGAGGATGGTGGTATAGAAATTGGTTAACATAGTGGGTCTTGAGTGACCAAATGTCTAATATTGTCCCTTAGAAAAAACATGGTCTTAAAAAGAACCAAGGGCACTGCTAGCCAGTTAATTTGACATCTTTAGTAAGTAAATTGACAGATGAGGTACTGAAGAACAGACTTGCCCTTTCTTGTAGTTAATGAACTTCATGATTCTAATCAAAATGGCTTCACAGAGGGCAGGTCTTAGTTCAATTTACATGAGTACTGTAACTCGATCACAGTAGAGGCAGAAGCAGAGGATATGAACTTAGTGTGTGTGTGTGTGTGTGTGTGTGTGTGTGTGTGTGTGTGTGTGTGTGTGTGTGTGTGTGTGTCTCTGTCAGTCAGTGGGACTAAATTTCAATAGGATCTTTGATTTGATGCCTCTGAAAAATGTTTAAACTTATCTGGGTGTGAGGTGAAGGAAGGAAAGCTGAAGTAAGACTTGAAGGAATGGCATAGAACAGAAAGTAGCAGTCAAAAGAGACTAGTTGAGCCTTACTAACTGAATCAGAAACTAGAACTATAGGACAAAGTTCAGTGCTCCGGCCAAATGCTTTCAGCATCCCAGTCTTGGTACAGCTCAAAGCTGGTAATTTAGCTGCACCTTTTCGCAGATGACTCTGACTTTACAGCAGTAGGTGGACAATTAGGAAATCTGCAAATATATTTAAAACAACTTTTTGGAATAATTCAGTAGGTGGTGGCTTAGAATTAGTACTAACTGATGCAATTAAAGTACAGAGGATACCTAGTCTAATGAGGGGCTCGTAGACAGCTATCAGTTTGGCTAAAGGAGTAGGAGCTGACTGTGTTCATGAAGGAGAAAAAAAACAACTCCAGTCATTGTACAAAACGTTTTGAAGAAAGCCAACAAAATGCGTGAGTGAAGAGTTGTTTCACTTACTAAAACATAGAAGTAATGCTTCCACTTCTATGGTCAATCTGAGGTTACGCTGAATAAATACATATTCCAGAAAGAGAGATACAAGTTTGGAAGAAGTGGTACAGACAAAAACAAAGAAGATAGTAACAGGGATTACATGCTTTGGTGTATGATGACAGCCTGAAACCATCAGGCTTGTTTATTTTGGAGGAAAGAAGGAAAAGCATTAAATATATGTGATACAGGGCTGAGGTCCTCAGGAGAGGAAGAAACAATGTAAAATAAGAGGGTCTAACTGGAGCCAGTGCTTGAAAGTCATAAGCTTACATTAAGGATGGGTGATACCCACCCATTTTTTAATCATGTTGCTCATCTTCCGAGTGGTTGGCTGCTGAGATTCACCTGCATAAATCAACTGACAAAAGCTGATTTAAGTATACTTTTCTCTGCACTTATCTAAGATTAGAAATGTGTAGATAATTGTTATATATAATATAATACAGGGAGATAATACTCCCTGTCTCTAGCTGAAGTTAGTCTCCCAACCCCCCCCCCCCGTTCTTGTTGTGGTATTAATCTTGGTGGCTTTGGAATTTCCCGGCCCTGATGTAAATCTATTTTTGGACACTCCTACTGGACCCATCTCATTTGCTCACTCAACTGAGTACAGTGAGATCATATTTTGATTTCAGGCACTCCTACCAGTCCCATCTCCTCTGCTGTATACAGAGAGAGCACTTGGGAAGGACATCCCCTATAGCATTTTAATCTGCTCTGTTCCCTCCCGCTCCACAAAAAAAAAAAAAAAAAAATTACTAAATCGTTTTTGAGCTGCTCTTACATAACTGTCTTCTACCTTGATACCTTAATTTGCTGTCCTGTGTGCTTTTAAATATTCAAGTGCTCTTATTTAATTTTTCATAAACATGTTTTTGTCATTTTTAACTTATCTGCATTTATTTAAACTGCATTTTCCTTTGGACATGAAGAAATGGAAACAGTTGATCTGCTGTGGCGACCCCTAACGGGAACAGTCGAAAGAAGAAGAAGAAGTATTTGCCTTAATTTTGCTACACACTCAAGTGTGCTGGCTTGTACTGCATTTAAAGTGTTTTTGCTACTGTCATTAACTCATTCGTTCTAATACAGAGATAACTTTTTGAGAAAGCAAACCCACTTAACTAAATATATATGTATATATATATATATATATATATATATATATATATATATATATATATATATATTTTATTTTTATTTATTTTACATTTGTTGACCAGGAAAGTCCGACTAGGTTCCACAGATCCTGTTTTCAGCAGAGGCCCAGGGAGAAATGCTCCAGAAGCATGTTTTTTTTTTAGAATGTGGGAGGAAACCGGAGTACCCAGAGGAAACCCACGCGAACACAGGGAGAACATGCAAACTCCACACAGAAGGCACCCCAGCCGAGAATCAAACTGGAGAACCTCTTGCTGTGAGGTGACAGTGTTAACCACTGCACCACTGCACCGCCCAGTATATATTTTTTGCTGTATCCAGGACTGTTTGTAAGTTTCTTTTTCTGTGCCCCAAGCCTTTCTGTGTTGGAGGGAAGCCTTCTAGCTTATCAGTGGGAGTGGTAAGCACTAGGTAGCCTATCTATCACAAGAGTGGTTTCTGGCTTAGAAATTGTAGTTTACTGGCCATTTGGGCAGTTTTTCCACCTCTTTCAACTTTCTGGTTTAAAAGCCTGCATTTGTGCTTGCTTACGTACTGACAAAAAAACAAACAAACAAAACTAGCGAAAACAAAAAAGAGAGCGGATTTGTAGAACTAAACCCCTTTATTGGTAAGTGCTTTCATTGGCAAAAGGTAAGCCTTGATGGTCTGAAGAAGTTGGCTTACCTTTTGCCAACGAAAGCGCTTACCAATAAAGGAGTTTAGTTCTACAAATCCGCTCTCTTTTTTGTTTTCATTTGTGCTTCCTTCCCACCTTCCCTGTACTAGTTTAGTCCAGATACAGATTTGCTGTATCCAGAACTGTTTGCTTCTGTGCCCCCAAGCCTTTCTGTGTTGGAGGGAAGCCTTCTAGCTTATCAGTGGGAGTGGTAAGCACCAGGTAGCCTATCTACAACAATATCCAGATACAGATTTTTAGTTTTAGCATTTGAATTTGCTTATCCATGCTCAGCACTTGTTCAGAACTTGTTGTAAGCACTAAATAAACTACAAATTACTACAGCTCTCACCCTTCCTCATTACCTAGAGGAAAACAGTTTTGGTACTTACTTTCCCCACTTGCTTAGAGAAAAACAGCTCTTGTACTCACTTTCCTCACTTGTCTAGAGGAAAATATTTTTTTATTCAGGCATGTCCAAGGATCAGCTCCCAGTGTTCTCTCCTGTCTATCTGATGAATCTGGGCATCTTGGGGCATTGTAGAAATTGCCTCATGTACATAGGCAACCCTCTCCTCCTACCACCCAACACTACAACCTGTGAGAGATGCACTTATCTAGCCAACTATCTCCAACCAAGACTGAACCTGACAGTGAAGAGGAGAAGGTAAACACTTGCATCACACCACACTCATCACATAGTCCCACTAAACCTACACTACCAAAATCCACACATAGAAACACAAAAACATTCACGGAGGCTCTCAATAATAATCTGCTCAAGCAACAGAGACCCCCAAAGCAGAAATGGAAGCAACCTCCCACCACTAATAGAACCCAAATGACACATAGCTCACAGACTCAGTGTGCCACTCAACCACAGCCCATAAGGCAAAACAACATACCCAACACACTAGTCATAGGTGACTCTATAGTCAGGCACAGTGATGTCCCACTCACCAGGCTAAACAAGGAGAAGGTTACTGTCAGCTGCCTGTCGGGTGCCAGGATCTGCCACATAACCAACGCACTCAGGTCACTCACCAACAAGTACAAATATGACTCTGTGATTGTCCATGTTGGTGTGAATGACTTGAGACATACCTCCCTGGATTACATGAAAAGAGACATGGAAGAACTCTCCAATCTTGTAGCCCAGGCAGGTATGACCCTAACCCTGAGTAGCATCCTGCCATCACCCAGAATGATACCGCAGTACAAGGAGAAAATGATTGACTTCAACAATTGGCTAAGCTTCTGGTGTCATTCTAAGGGGATCCAGTATCTGTCTGCCTGGGACGACATGGTTGACAGACCACGATGCTTTGCCAGAGATGGCCTACACCTGTCACCGCTGGGATTCTGGATACTGGCAAAGGCTCTTGCCACCCTATAGTGCCTTTTTTTAGGCAAGGTTCAAATGACAAATTCACCATCATAACAGGAACAGGCAAGCAAAAACTGAGGGTAATGCTACTCAACGCTAGAAGTCTAAATCTCAAAATGCACTCACTCGAGGCACTCCTTAAAATGGAGAACATCAATGTCTGTGCAGTGACTGAGACCTGGTTCAAAGCCAGAGAGCACCCCTGCATTACCAGGCTATAACTCATACCACACTTTTCGGCCATCTAACCTGGACCGGAACACCAAAGGTGGAGGTGTGTCCATATTCATTAAGGATATCCACACCTCCAGGCTAGTTGCTCAACATAACGCAGCCAAGGTTATCCAAGTGCAACTAGCTGTGGGCAAAACTGCAATACAAATTGTAGCTTGCTACAGATCCCCCACCATGCCCCAGGATTTCTACTCCTCTTTTCTTGATATACTGGAAAATATTAGGGTTCAAGAAAACACCCTAATATTGGGTGATTTCATCTACCCCACCATTAACTGGGAAAACTACTCATGTACCAACTCCTTCACTCAGCACTTTCTGGAATTCATAAATTCCAATGCCCTGGATCAACTTATCCACACCCCCACCAGGGGAAACAATATCCTTGACCTAGTCATTACCAACATGAGTGACCGGTGTTCTACACCTGAAGTCAACTCCTCGTTGGTCAAATCCGACCAGAAGCTAATCACCTTAGATATCCACATCCCACCCCCACCCCCCATTAAGGAAACCATGGTAAAAAATTTCTCCAAGGCCAACCTCATGCTTCTTAAGACAGAAGTGGTGAACTTCATGACATCCATGTAGATGGACAATATAGTTATGACTGCTGAATCCTACACAAATGCACTCTAGAAGCACTTACATGAGTGCATGGATCATGCTATCCCAAACAGAACCAAGATGCTATCCTCCAAAAAAAGGAAACCAATCTGGTGGTCCCCCTGCCATAAACAAACTCTACAACAGAAGGAAGAAATTGTAAAATCACATGAGTGGAGGAGCTCCCTGGTCAGCCTCAGCAAGAAGCTGAGATCCCTTATAAGATCCTCCAAAGCTAGCTATGAAAACAAGATTGCCACTGATTCTAAGGACAATGACAAAGCATTCTATAGCTATGTCAAGAATTTCAATGGCAACACCCAGATCTGCTCTGAGTTACAGCACAATGGCACAAACATTACAGAACCAACTCATGTTGCCAACATCCTGGCAGATAGGTTCAGTGCTAACTTTGCCCCCCCCCCCCCCATAAAGGGCCCATATCTATACAGGAAGAATGCAGAGTCCCTGTAATCACAACTTCACAGGTAAAAGCAGCACTCTCTAAAGCCAAAAACACAGCATCCATAGGACCAGAAAACATCCCAGGCTGCAATTTACATGAAGTTCAGAACGAGCTGGCTCCCCACCTAAGTACCATGTTCAGTCATAGCCTCACGTCAGGCTTTGTGCCCACTGAATGGCGCACAGCAACAGTTATCCCACTCCACAAAGGGGGAGCCACCACTGATCATGGGAACTATCGCCCTATTAGCCTGATGAGCCTCGTCTGCAAGGCCATGGAATGTATCATCATGGAATTCATAAACAAAGACATTGGTAACCTCCAATCTCTGGACCCCATCCAGTCCAGGTTTGTGAAAGGCAGATCTTGCCTCCTGAACCTAGTCGACTTCTTTGAGGCAGTCACCAAAGCCGTAGACAAGGGTAAGGTTGTTCACACAGCCTATCTTGACCTTGCAAACTAGGAGCTATAGTCAAGTCCCCAAATGATGTGGACATCCTACAGAAGGGCCTCACTGAGACAGATGCCTGGTGTCAGAGCCATGGCCTCAAGCTCAATGCCAAAAAGTGCATTGTTATCCCCTTTGGTAAAAACTCTGCACCCATGAACTACCACATAGGCGGCAGTCTTCTTAACACCTTGGGAACCAGGTGGAGAGTAGTCTCTCCTTTGATAATCACATTGCCACAGTAGTCAGGAAATCCTTCTACATAGCACACCTCATCACAAAAGGGTTCTCATCCAGGAAAAAAAAAGGTCATTGTTCCCCTCTACTCGACACTCATTAGACCCATTATAGAGTACAATGCCCCTTTTGGAATGTACCTCACAAGACATCTGCAGCAGCTGGAAAGGTCACAGAAGTACCTCAGAAAGAGAAATACTAGCCTCAATCAGATGCCCTACACTGATCGTCTAAAAAAACTCCAGCTTTACTCTGTAGCATATTGCCTACTCCGAGGTGATCTCTGCCTAACATATAAAGCTATGTCAAACCCAGAGCTGTTGGACATGCTCCACCTAAAGAAATCCCAATCCCTCTGAGCTACATGCTCTAGGGACCTAAACCTTGTCACCACAATAAACAGGACTTGATGGAGGGATAGATTCCTGTTCCAGAGACTTTCCATACTCTGGAATAAGCTACCCATCTATGTCAAGCAAAGTTCCTCATTAACACTCTTCAAGAAAAATCTTGATGAGTGGATGGGAAATAGGAAATACACCCCGGGGATCACTTCTGTGGCTCTGCTTGACAGGAGCACATGAAATTAACTTTCTTGGGTTGGCATAAGCCAGAGAACTTTGTTGGCTAGGCTTACTTAGGCCCTTGGGCCGATAGCCTAGTACCTACCTATGAACCTGTGAACCTATGATACTATAAGTAAGTACAATGCACCCCCTATTCAAATTGTAGAATGTTCACACTGGTGGGTTTCAAGCATAGGTGGAATTTCTGTGAAATGAATAACAAGTTGTCAGCAAAGTAGTTGCAAGAACAGTCGTTTAAGATAAGAACTAGCTATACTCACAGGTGAACTAGATAGGGTAAGCCTTCTTTCACTGTCTTTGTTCATGTATCTAGGCATACCCACATCTTTACAAGATAATGGTCAAACCAGTACAACAGAGGCACAGTGGCAGAGTGGGCAGTGTTGCTGCCTCACAGCAAGAGGTTCCCCAGTTCGATTCTCAGTTGGGTTGCCTTCTGTACTGAGTCTGCATTTCCTCCCTGTGTTAGAGTGGGATTCTTGCAGGTGTTCTGGTTTCCTCCCACATTCCAAAGACATACATTAGGTGGACTGGACACTGTAAATTGGCCATAGGTGTGAGTGTAAATTGGCCATAGATGTGAGTGTGTGTGAGAGTGTATGGTGTGGATGAACTACTGAGGCGGGGCTAGCCATCTGGTGGTGCAAACCTTGGCTCTAGATAATTGTCACTATTGAAGTGCAAAAATGGGAAAAAGGGGGTTGTGGATGGATGCATGGATGCATGGATTGATGGATGCATGGATAGATGCATGGATGGATGGATGCATGGATGGATGGATGGATGGATGGATGGATGCATGGATTAATGGATGGATGGATAGATGGATGGATTAAGGTACAACAGAGGATAAAAAGGACAGGATAATGAATGATATATGGAAAAGAGTCACAACTTAAAAATTGAAGTACTGGATGAAAAAGACTCCAAGTAAAAGTACTAGGCACACACAGTGAGGATGTTTGAGAATACAAAGGACAGACGTAGGAGCTGTAGCTACATGGTAAAGCTAGTTTAAGAAATAATGCCTGACTGTAAAGAGTTTGCAGAAATATTAAAACCAACTGTTGGGCTGGCCTAGGCATTATTTCTCATTACCTGGTCCATGTTCCCAAGCATTATACAGTGCAATAACAGGTCAGTGTTCTTTTTATCACTTCCTTCCAGAAAGGAAGTGAGGGTTTCAGTTTGTTGTTACCTAGGCTAAGCAGCTAAGACAGATAAAGATATTATATATATTCTATTTGTTGTGGTACAAGCTAGTCAGAGAACACTTAAGTTCCATATAACCTCTAAAAATGTTAGCATACATTGTAAAAGTGCTGTTTTTTGGATAGTGTTACATTTAAAGTTTACTTTGGAAGGAGCACAAAAATGACATAAGTTTACTAAGAAAAAAAAAAAGATATTGCTATAAACATAGTTTCTCTAAGTGGTTGGGACAGACTCTATATCAGTCAGTGTAGCATGCCACCAAGTTGGTTCATAGGGGTATACTAGGCTAATGACCACTGGGGCCATTATAAGCCTAGCCATGCATCCCAAATGTATCCTGCAAGTTTTTGTGCCTTAGAGATTATTTTAATGGGTGTATATAAGCAAGGGCATGAACTACAGACTGCCCCTGTCCAGTAGAGACATGAGCGCTAGACCAGGGGTAAATTTAAAATTTGCCATCCATTGATCCAGATTACACTTGAACAAGGTTAGGGAAGAGATCTGCTTCACATGGACTGGAAAACTGTTCCAGAGAAGGGGAAGTCCCTAAGGCATGTACCTGTCCCTCCAACATGTCCTTTTTATGTCACAAGAAAGGTTTATGTCCCTATTTTGAGTAGTTCTGATGTTTCTGATTTTACTGATATGCAAATGTTCCATTAGAACAGGATCCAAGGATGCAGGGAGAGGGTGGCATAATGGGTAAAGTGTTTACCTTACAGACACAAGGTGCAGGGTTTGATTCTCAGATGGGATAATTAGCTAGGCTTAAAATAGCTCACAAGGGTAGTCAGTCTGGTATTAATGTATGAACCTATGCCTGGTATGCCAGGCATAGATTGTCTCTCAATAGTCTGTAGGAAACTTGAGTAAAGAGCTAGAGCTTTGCAGTGATCTGCATTCAATAAGTTGTTAATGTCCTAAATTATTTTTGTGTGGAATCTCTGTGGATGTTCCACTTACTGCATGCATGACACATGATATAGCTGGTCAGGTACATACTGAAGGGGGCACTATGCTCAGTGATAGGTCTGATGAGGGCCAAATACAGAGGAATGCTGACCTCCTCGGTCCTAGATGCCATACGCTTGCTTATAGATTGAGCAGCATAGAATGATTTCCTTACTACCTTAGACTCATTTTGGTCAAAAACAGAATACATCTACATACGTCCCCAAGTCCCTGTCTACAGGCCTGACTCTTAGGGGTGTGCTATCAATGAGGGAGTTTCTTAGGGTGGCTGACTTCCCAAAGGGTATTATTATGTATTTCTTAGCAGTGAGTTTTAAGCTGTGGCTTTGGCACCAGTCATTTGTTTGTGTTAGTTCTTCCTGTAGGATGTTACTCGCTTGGAGAATTCTATGACTTCTTCTAGTTTGCAATCACCTACAGACTTGGTCAGCAGGAGGCCCTTGACATTGACCTTGACTTCTGAGAAGTAAACAACAAAAAGGAGCGGACCCAGCACAGAGCCCTGGGGGATCCACTAGTGACTGATTTCTTTGTGGAAGTAGTACCCCTATCCTAACTTCCTGGGTCCTAGCTGAGAGCCAGCTGGCTACCCACTGCATAACATAAAGGCTTACTTCTAATGAGATGAGTTAGTTTAAATTGCCTATGTCAGGTATTGTATCAAATGTCTTAGCCAGGTCAAGGTAGGCAGTATGCACCATTTTGCCCTTATCCATTGTCTTGGTGACCTTTTCAAAGACGTTCACCAGGTTGAATAGGCAAACTTGACCTTGATGAAGCCAAACTTGATTGGATCCAATGTCTGAAGGTTTCCTATGTCATTATTAATCATGTCCAATATAATTCCGTCCATGGCTTTGCATATGACACTACACACTAGTCAGGCTTATGGGTCTGTAGTAGGGGGATGGCAATTACATTCCTCCATTTGCATGGCACAAAGACTGTTTGGAGGCTATGGTTAACTATATACATTAGTGGTCCTGATAGGTTATATTTCTGGCTAATTAAGGGGCATCCTTGGATATTACTGGGGTCCATCAATGCAATGTTCTTGGGCTTAGATTTGCTCTCTAGTGATAGTTGGAAGGTTATTTTGGATGGCAGTTCTGAAGGGTAAAACTGGACCTGAATTTGTTGACCAGCAGATTTGCTATATCTTCTGGTTCTGTGAATGTGGCTCTATTTATAATCAGTTCTTCACAATGTTGTATACTATCTTTGAGGTTTTGTACATAACTAAAGAAAGGCTTGTAGTTGCCCTTGGCCTGGCCGGCTATCATTACCTCAAAATCATCTTTGGTAGCTTGTTTAGCTCATTTAGAGTGATAAAAGAGAATTTATCCTGCTGGGCATTTTTGTTTGTTTGTTTGTGTCTTTCGGCTTTTCCCGGTTAGGGGTCGCCACAGCGGAACTCCGGTCCGCTAATGATTGGCAGTTGATTTTTAAGTACCAGCTTGCCAGGCCTGACGCACAACCTTCAACGAAGGTACACCCATTCATGCATGTCTCCATGCAGAAGACGCTCTAGCTGAGAATCGAACCAGACAGCATCTTACTGTGAGGCGACAATGCTACCGCAGCACCACCACAGTGGATTGCACTTCCTAATTTTAGCTAATACTTGTTTTCCTTTTGTGGTAAATCCTGTTTATCTTAGGATTCCACCAGGGTGGTTTGTTTTTTGAGTTTGTTTTGGATTCATTTCAGGTACTTGCAGCTGTCTCCATGTATCTATTAACATGATTGTACAGAGTTTCTGTGAACAATTTTGCAAGGGCTGCTGTGTTCTTTAGGTTTGGAAGGACTTAAAATTGTGTTAGGTTATTGCTTAATAACAGGAAGTTTACCTTAGAATAGTTCCTGTTATAGGGTTTTCTGGGGTCACAGAACAGATTTTAATTTTGAAGGAGACAAATGTATGGTCTGACCTTACTGGGTCCAGTATATTTCCACTCCTAGTAGGTGTATAGGCTATCTGGTTCAGAGTGTTTGTATGAGTAAAGTCTAGGAATCTCTGGGCCTGCAAGTTTGGAGTCATGTAGGATTCCCAGTTTATACAGGGTTAGTTAAAGTTGCCGATGAATATGGTACTGGGTTGAATGGTGAGTGTCTGAGTGTCCACAATAGGTCTAAGTATGAGCTATGGGCTGCATGGGTCATAGAGGATGATCTATAACTTGCAAGGATATGATATGCAACTCCATCAGAGACCAAATGGGTTAATGGTTAAGGTCTTCACTGCCCATGCACAAGATACAAGGTTCAAATCTGACCTGTGACCAATGCCTGTTTGGAGTTTGCATGTTCTCCCTGTGTCTCTGTGGGGTTTCTCCCTTGTCCGAAAAAGATGCTGAGTGTTTCCATCTCAAACTCACCAATGAATGGAGCTGTGGGCAGCGGCACAGACTCTACATGGTGTCTTATAGGGGAAGAGTTGTAAAGACCAACCGCTTTCTACTATGGTGCACAGTATCCTCAGGATAGGAGAACACGGATCACAGACTGCGCACCATGTCAGAACTAGCAACTCCACTATATAAAATATGGCTCTAGGTGATTCAGTCATGTTGACTAATGTTGCCAAAAATGAGCATAGGTAGTTACCGGTGATAAGTGGGTTGAGGACCCAGCCTACTCTGACCCATGCCAGGGACCCTTGCTAATGGTGGGAGGAGTATATGTACCCCTATCGGCCAGTGTGGGCCTGCCATAAAGCCCAGCAGCTCTGGGTCAATAGGCTACCGGCTGGCCGGTGTCTAGTTGCCCAGCCTGGGTTACCTGGGATAGCTCTGTTGAGCGAAAGCTGGAAGTAAAACCAACCAACCTGTCAAACATGAACTGAAAATTGCTATGCTTAATGTAGGTTCACTGACAGGACGCAGCCTGGAAGTGGACAACATGATGATATGGAGGAGGCTGGACATCCTATGTATCCAAGAGATGAGATGGAAGGACAGTGCAGCAAAGCCACTTGTCTTGGGATCCAGACTCTACTACTCAGGTGGGGGACAGGCTAGAAATGGTGTAGGAATTGCGGTGAGAGAGAGGCTTCAGATGGCAGTGAGGGATATCATCAGAATTAATGACAGACTCATGGCACTCAGACTCCAGTGTAATGATAGGGCAGTATTCATAATCTCAGCCTATGCCCCAGAGCATAAAGCAGAACAGCATGAATTGATGTTGATAATGGGTGACTTGAATGCACTTTCTGTCTGGCAAATGGCTTGATAGTAGCCAACACATGGTTCAGAGTGAGAGACAGTCACAAAATCACAAACAAGAGTAGTCAACATGCAACTCAGGTAGACTTCCTCCTAGTAAAGAAAAGGTACTGGGGTAGAATCCATGATTGCAAAGTCATTCCCAGTAAAACAGTCAGCCCACAGCATAAACCACTAGTTACTCATTTATTTATTTAAGTTTGATTACCGGGGGAGTCCACTGGGCATGGGGGCCTGTTTTCAGTGGAGGCCCGGGGAGAAAAGATCCACAAAAACAATAATTTTAATTACAAGAAAGAGTTCAGACACAGAAGAAACATTACAAGTTAAACAGGTGGTTACAAGGTAGTATTGCCACAATCAGCTGGAAGCAGTGGTCAGAGAAGGCTCTAAGGTCAACAGAGACCAGGCTGAAGACCTGGAAGTTGACTGGAGAGAAAGTACACCAGTTCAAGGAATTACTCAGGGCTCTAGCACCCCAAGAAGAGAAGGGAATAGGTGGAGTTGAAGAAGAGTGGCAGTGCCTAAACACAGCCATGTGTTAGGACTACAGAAAAGATATGTGGCCAAGCCAGGTATGGAAATAAGGTACATAAGGAAAGTTAGTGGTGGAATGTAGAAGTCCAGGAAGTCATCAAAAGAAAGAAGGAGTGCAGGAAGAAGTGGGAGACAGAAAAGACTGACCAGGCTAGGAAGGACTACTGGTTGGCTAACAAAGAAGCTAAGAAAGGAGTTGCAATAGCAAAGAATAGGGCATTAGAGGCACTGTACCAACTTCTGGAAAGTGACTCAGTAAGGGACACAAAGAAACTATATCAGGTTGCAAGGCAAAGACAGAAAGATAAAGAAAATAGTCAGGCGCCCTTCATAAGGGATGCCAGCAACGACCTGCTTAACAGTCCAAAGGACATCAAAGGCAGATGGAAGGAGTATTTCCAGCATCTTCTGAATGAAGAAAACCCCACAGAACCTTTACTGCTTCAGAAACAGCCTATGATGAGAGAAGAGGAGGAGCCCACCTTAGAAGAAATAAGAACAGCACTAAGGCAGATGAAGTCAGGGAAAGCAGCAGGCTCAGATGAGGTCACAGCAGATATGATAAAGATGCTGGGTGAGATAGGGGAGAAATGGCTCCTGAGGGTACTAATAGCAGTGTGGAGAGAAAGGCATATCCCAGATGGCATACTCATGTCAGTGTACAAGAACAAAGGGGACATCCATAACTGTGGGCAGTACAGAGGCATCAAACTCCTACCACATTGCATGAAAGTTCTGGACAGGGAGATTGATCAATGGATACGCAGTGTAGTAGAATGTAAGATGGGAGATGAGCAGTTCAGATTCAGATCAGGATGTAGCACAATTGACCTGATGTTTGCAGGGAGACAGGTACTTGAGAAGAAGCTAGAGATGAGGAGATAGTCCAACTGGGTATTCCTAGACTTGGAGAAAGCATATGACAAGGTCCCAAGAAAGCTGATCTGGGCAGTACTGCTGTGGTTTGAAGTCCAAGAAACACTGGTAGAATTAGTACAGGCTATGTACAAGGACCTAGTGACTCAAGTACGAACAGTATCTGACCTCACAGAGGGGTTCACAGTGGGAGTAGGTGTACACCAGGGTTCAGATCTGAGCCCACTGCAGTGTTTGACCTCACAGAGGGGTTCACAGTGGGAGTGGATGTACACCAGGGTTCAGCTCTGAGACCACTGCTGTTCATACTAGTGATGGACTACATTAGCAAACAGGTTGGAGGGTACAGATCAACAAAGCTGCTGTATGCAGATGATGTGGCAGTACAGGCAGATTCTGAGCTAGAACTTCAGCAATGGATAGATGTAAAGCTGAAGGCACATGGGATGTAAGCAGAGATAAGACAGTGGTAGTGGCAGCAAATTGGGGAAATCAGAGGAAGCTGAGAATAGAGATAGAAGGGAAGATAGTGGAACATGTAAACAGCTTCAAGTATATGGGAGGGGTCATTGAGGAGAAGGGTAGTCTGAATGAAGAGGGCAAAGCTAGAATCAGAGGGGCTGCAGCCAACTGGCATAGAGTATCAGGTGTAGTCTATGACAGAAGAATGCCAAAGAAGCTGAAAAGTAAGGTGTATAAGACTGTGGTGTGACCAGTACTACTGTATGGTACAGAAACCTGGGCAGTAAAGATAGAACAGTTGAAGATGCTAGGGGTGATGGAAATGAAGTGCCTGAGAAGGGTGGGTGGTAAGATGCACACTGTGGGACAAACGAAGAAATGAGGACATAAGAGCAGAAGCCAAACTAGCTCCAATTGCAGAAAAGATCAAAAAGAACAGATTATGGTGGTTGGGGCACATGTGTAGAAAAGCAGAAGACAATCTGGTGAGGAAGATTTGGGACAGACAGGAAGAAGGTAAGTGGAAGTAAGGACATCCAGCAAAGAGGTGGACGGACAGTCAGGCATGAGTATTGAAGAAGGCAGGAGTGTGGCACTGAATCAAGAGAGTTGGCAACAGTTAACACGATACCTCAATCCATGTAGAAAAAATGGGAAAAAGGGGGCAGATGATGATGATGATATGCCACTCCATCTTTAGTCCCTGCCTGTGTGCAGTAGCTGGTCTAAATGTGTGGTAGGCATTGTAGTCCTGTACTGTCAGGATACTCTCCACTGCCTTACACCATGTCTGGGTAACTTCACATATGTCTGCATTCTCCAAGATAAGGAGAGCTTGACAGGAGTGGAGTTTCCTGTTTAGACTCCTGGCATTGAGCAGTAATACCTTTAGATTCCCTTGAATTGATTTTGCTATGTTGGAAGGTTTGCCAGTTTTGCATTGCCTAAAAAAGCACTATGGGAGAGGACAATGTTTTAGCCAATATTTGAAAACCTAGAGGAGACAGGTGCACAGACCACCCTTGGCAAACTAATGAGGCCTGTTGATCATATCCTCCCATGCTGATAAATATTGTACCCCTCTGCAATGACAACAGAAGCTAAGCCAGTTATTAAAGTCAGCCATCTTCCTTTGTATTGTGGCATCATTCTTAGTGAAGGTAGAATTCTGTTCAATGCTAAGCTCATATCAGCTTAGGACATATAGTACAAGATCTCAATAATGTCTCTCTTCATATAGTCTGGGGAGATATGTCTCAGGTCATTTACACCCACATGGACTATGAATGAGTCATACTGGTACTTGTGTTCCAATGACCTGAGTGCATGCATGACTTGCTGGCTCCTGGCTCCTAATAGGAACTAACCATAACTTTCTCCTTGTTCAGCCTGGTGAGTGGGGCATCAGTATATCTCACAATGGAGTTTCCTATGACTCGAGTATTGGGTAGTGTTTTGGCTTGCTTTATGAGATTTGTAGCTGAAGCTCAATGGGTTGTGGCTGTATGTGCAGTGTTGGGTGTTGTTTCAGTAGAGCGTTTCTGGATTTGCTGAGGATAATTGTGCCAGGTGGAACATTTAAGAGCTACTTGGGGTTTAAGAAGATTGCATTTAAGTGCCTCAGCATATATCGGTCTGTGCTGGGTGCATAATATGTGTGGTGGGTGCAGTTTGTGTTACTGACAACTTGATTATTATTTTGAGTGCTTCTATGAGGGAGTTTTGCCTTCAGTGACATTGTGTAAATGTATCTCTCTTGCATACTCTTATCAGTTTCTCTAGTGATTAGCTGGTTGTCAGTGAACATGAGACAACTGCTACATTATCACAGGATGCCCATATCCACCAGGCTGGCAGTGGGGAAACTGGGGACATGGAAATCCATGATGTCAGGTCCTTGTTAGGTGAACTATAAGGGAGTTGTAAAGGAGGGATTAAAGAGCAGGCTAGCTTAGCTGTCTCTGTAAAAAAAAAAAATAAATAAATAAAAGTTAAAAACTGTAAAATTGCACTGCCACAAAGCACTGACTGAGCCCTCCACCTAAAATTAGAAATCAAGAAGATAAACAAATGTATACGCCTTTGGTTTGAATGAAAATAAATATTTGCATTTATTTATACCTGAACAGTACTTTTTAATCTTTATTTATGGCACATCATAGTGGTATGAAACACTATAAAAAAATCACCCTTAAAGTAATTTTTCATGGCATTTAATGGCAATTACTGGTGTGAATATATATTTTATATATATATCTATAGCTATAAATATATATATATATATATATATATATATATATATATATACATATATATATTTTTTTAAATATATATATATATATATATATATATATGTATAATATATAAAAATATGATATATATATATATATATATATATATATATATATATATATATATATATGTATATATATATATATATATATATATATATATATATATATATATATATATATATATATATAAAATATATTTTATATATATATATATATGTGCACATACACATACAAGTATATATTGTGCGCAAGATGCACATTATAAATGGCCATATCAAACAAGAAGTTACAGGTGAAAACATAATTCCTAGGTATAAAGGAATATTAATCCTTTAAAGGAATGATTAGACACAGAAGCACTGACTGTCATTTTGCTGATCTGAATATTCCCTTACTAACTAAATATGTTTAATCAAGCAGGAATGATATAATAAGATGAAATGATCCCTCCATGCCAGTGAAGTGTGTCACTACTTCTCCACGGTAGTTCATGCTTCTGACTTAACAGCCAGCCTTTGTAAGTGTGCACAGATAACTGAGTGAGACAGTAAAGTAATATTTATCAGTATATGAACGCAAAAGTTGAATGTGTAGATATGTGTTGATGTGAGTGAGTGGGGTACACCCATACTCACATGCACACACATACATAATACTGTGTGTGTGTGTGAGTGTGTGTGTGTGTGTGTGTGTGTGTGTGTGTGTGTGTGTGTGTGTGTGTGTGTGTGTGTGTGTGTGTGTGTGTGAAGATGTATATGATGTATATACACCCACACCTTAATGCACACATATATGTAATATGAACACACCTGTGCACATGCTCAAACACGCACGCACGCACGCATACACACACACACACACACACACACACACACACACACACACACACACACACACACACACACACACACACACACAAACACACACATATATATTTATCTCTCTCTCTCTCTGTGTGCATATATATATATATATATATATATATATATATATATATATATATATATATATATAAGCATGTGTGGGTCAATGAAGTGCTTGGAAACTGAACGGGTGACGAAAAATTTATGTTATAATTATCTTTTAAAGAATTTAGAACAGGTATTTACATCTACTAAATGACACACATAAATGATAGCGGCTAACCTTTCTACAAATCTGTGACTTTGAAGTATGCTACTAAGACAGAATTCCGCAGAAGAACAAAAATTCAATAATGATCTCAAATGAAATGGGAAGACAAATGTGTACCATTTTATGTTTACCCAGGATGCCAACTCTTCCTAGAAAATGAAACAAAACAAAAACCTCTGCTCTTTTTGCTTGTTTTAAGTGTCATGGCCTATGTGGAGTTTCTACAGAAATAGAATTTAAACGTCCTTATCCTATAAAGGAGTGAGTTACACTCAACCACTTTTCTTAACTAAAGAGTTTGGAAATGCAAGTATTCCTTCCAACAGAGAAAAATATTTAATAGATGCATAGGGATCTCTTACAAGATATGAAGATCAAAATAAAACTACTAAAGGTCCTACGTTTGTCTTGCAGCATCTAAGTAAAATGGAAAGAAGTTAAAACTGTAAAGACTAAATGTATTTATCTTAGAGAAAAGCAATTATGCTTAAGTACTTGATGGATGGTATTTTCCAGTTTGCTGTGTATCTTCTTTTCAGTTTTGTTGACTATCCTATGTTTTTGCCCTGTAATGGAACAGCCAGATGCAGTGACACATCACCCCTTTTTAAAAATCATACCTGCTTTTTTATGTTGTGCAGACACATCCTTCAGCTCAACAGTGCAAGGAGGCTGATGGTATAGAAATCAAAGCAGAATGAAAGTTATGATGCAGACTGGGCATGAAAATTTATTGCCCTTGACAGCTGCAGTCTTGGGGTTATCTGGCCAAAAAATTACATACCGTCTTGCTTCCAACCTGCACCAGTAAGGCTACAAAAAAGTTTAAAAATAAGTTTGCTACTCAGGGCTGGTGTAAAATTATGTATTTTGTGAACCTGGCCTTTAATCAGTTTTAACTGACATCCCATCATCATGGCACTCTTGTATCATGATGTAAAAGGCAGGAGGATGCCAGATGGCTACTTCAGCATAATTACATAGCACCCACCAGTGTGGAAATACTGATGACTGATTCCATTTCAGCCACTCTGCTTAGAGGCAACATGATTTAGCATTTTTCTTACAGCTACTTTTTATTGTTTATTTGCTTATTGTAACTTGTAAGTTACTATGGGTTTCAGAAAAGTGGCCATAAAATATTTGGAATACATTTGTTTGATTAAAAGTATCCTTTCTTTTTCTTGGATGCCTCTCAGACTATAACTAACAAATCACAAGCTAGAACAGAGGACAGAGTCACTAGCCAGTCTCCCTATTTTGTATTGCATTCTACAGTATAAAATCTGAAAAAGGGCAAGGCATGTGACATTTTTGCAGCATACAGACCAGAAAAAAAAAATGTTTTGCCTCATATTTCTGATCCGTTCCTCATAAAATGTGTCATTTTCTGGCAAATTGTTGATTATTGAAGTCAATAAATAATGACAGACATTTGCAGTTCAGACTTTGTATCCTTCAAAAATGCACAGTAAAGCAAAACCTGTTATTCGTTATTCAATCAACTTTCTATGTTTACAAAACAATATTTAAAAATCTGTTCCTGATTTTTAGGCAGCAAATCTTACAAAACTTACATAAACTAAGGAAATTCTAAACAGGTGATTGCAGATTTAAACTGCAACTGACTAGTATGCTGTTCCATAACTTGGTTATATTGTGCTATTAGCATGGAAGAAAAGCTCAAAGGACAGTCTTTAAGTTATAAAAACGTGTCACCTAGGCTGAGGGATAAATATACACTTAACAAGAAATCTTGAAACAAGTCAATTCAATTCAGTTTTTAAATATGTTCAATGCAAAATGATGTTGGAACATGTAAACTCTGAAAAAAACAAACTTTTTCATATTAAGAAAATATAGTGGTATGATAAAAACAATATTATTCTACTCAGCTGATGACCTACAGAAAGTATTACTAATGGACCAAATGAATGATACCCATTGAAGAAGATTGCGCCATGTGTTTACTGAATATCTGTACAACCAATAAAAAAATAAATTGACTGGTGTTTGCAAATGGAGTACACTATAAGTAAACGTATAATAACTCCCTGTAATATTAACTGATGGCAACACAAAACAGAGTAGACTCAGTATGAAAATGATGCATGGCATACAAGTCTCCTGAAATATGGTTTATTGAACTCAACTCTCTGCAAATTTTAATTTTAAATAGGAGACACACACACACACACACACACACACACACACACACACACACACACACACACACACACACACACACACCAGTAATGTGGGACAGATACAATATTAAATATTCCTTCCATAAAAATCACAACTCTTTGAAGGTAGCTCTGTGACATGCAACATTTATAGTGGCTGTATACCTATTTATCAGAGATGTGAGGGGTAAAACAGTTCCTATCACTAACTTATCTGTCAGTGAGTTTTACAGAAATGTCCAATACAGATTACTTACATTCAAATTCTTATACTAGAATTAACAGTTTTATCCAATTGTTTCCACAAAAAGATGTGAGAACCTGTTTTAAAGCACATAAAAAGGTGTTCTACAAGAATTTAAAGCAGAACCCTATACTAACTGTAATGTATAGAAGTCTAGCAAATTTCCTGTCTTGCAATAGTTTCATATCAGGTTAGTTTTCATACCCATACAGTTATGTTTCATCCTGAAAAATGGAGGCTGTACACATGTTGTCTTTAAAGATGGTTCCTGGATGCGAACATAATTCTTTTACATTTTTCAACCAGCCATCACTGACCACATCTTTCTGACAATGAGATTAGTCAAAAATCCTGGTGTTGGACAACTACATACTACAATTAATTGATGATCAGGGAAGTATGTTTCCTCTTTCCTAGTTCTCAGTGGCTGTGCTATTTATATCCAACTACATCAAACGAGCCGACATATTTGGATAGTGTAAGTGAAGGGAGCATATCCCAGCTGATATGGGAATGTTTCAAGAGATTTATGCCATTGCTTAGTTATTTCATATAGCTTTCTCACACCAAAACTATGTGTTGGAGAGCTATATCAGCTAAACATTGTTGCAAACATTTTTTTAATCATCTCATAATTGTTCATAAATGTTTGGATTTTAAGGTAGTTTCAATCAACAATCCCCAAATCACCTTTCAAGGTGTGCTAAAAAAGTATCTAGCAGATTTTTAAAAATGACAGCTTTCAGGTTTACAAATTGCATTTAAAGCATATTTAATTTTAAATATAGATGAGAAAATACAGAAACCAGAAAAACCAAAAAGCTACAGCTTGTAATGCTAACATAGCTTGTCAGTATTTTCCCAACAAACATTTATGCAGACTTTTTATAACACTGTAAGCATCTTTTTTGTAGCAAAGATAATCCTGTTCATAGCATTTGTTCTTATGAACTTACTATTTTCATGCTGAGCAAATGATTTATCTTTAGTCTGGAGGGCACTATTAGATTATATTGAATTCATGTTGGAACTATGGGGCTAGTCTAGATCCCAGAAAAGGCAAATTATTTTTCATATTTTACACTCATGTTCTCAAATTATTCATGATTAATGATCAAGCATTCATGAAGGCTGGATTAAGCTTATTGTTTTGCAGGAAGTTGTACATAATGTGGTGGAGTTGTGTTTTTGTGAACATAAGTTTTATGTTTCCAGTTTTAGATGCTGGACTGGATCCAAATGGAATATTCTGTTATGTTACTGCTAGATTACCATTATTGAAATATGCATTAGTCCTCAAAATGAAAGTTCTATGTATGAAACAATTATGTTTATTTTGGTGTTAATTCTCCAATCAATTTTAAAAATAACTTGTTTATTCTGGCTAGTACCTGGAATAGTTATTACTCTGTTCCTTGACAGGAAAGAATCTTTAAGACTTTGACATTCTCCAGTGAAGATGACAACTTCTTTGATGAAAACACAGTTTGACTGATCACCAATAAATGTGAATTATCTTTATAACCTGTCAACCGAGTTTAGTTTTTGCTATACTTTTTTGATTTCATGCAGTTTACTATCTCTCTTTTCAAATGTCAGGATTCACAATGCTGATTTCCTAAATTAATAAAAAAAAAATACAAAAAAAAAAACAGACTAGGAAATACTGAACATAGGCTATTTTCCTTTAAAAATAAGTGATATAGTCACCATAATATTTCATCTGTGTTGTCCATTTTCATTCTTCATCAACTATCGGATCCAACTCGGCCACTTCTTCCAGCTCATAGAACACTGAAACTCTCAAGCTCTTTCCTTACACATAATGCCCTAGTCACCTAACATACTTCAGTTCTTGTTTGACAAAGCGGGTCCATATTAGATAATCAAAGTTTAAAAAGTTCGAGTGTCGACCCCCATATGAATGAATTTTTGAAAGTTTGAACGTTTTAATGGAGATCTCCATACAGCGTGGGAATGGGAAGATTTCCCTTTTTTGCACTGTAGTGCGATCTCTGAGTTGGTATATTTAAAGAGTGGTGGGTGTAGGGGTGCAGGTTATTTGTGTAGTTTATTTTTTTATTAGATATTCAAACTTTTAAAAGTTTGATCATATGGTGCCGACCATATGACATTTGAACTTTTGAAAGTTCGATTATCTAATCTAGACCCCTACAAAGCTATATGAATTAGTAAAATAATAGAATCTGGAACTCAAACTAAGGAACATAAGTTCCTCCAGCATCTTTCGATACTTCCAAAAATCAAATGGGAGTGGAGATGGGTGGGTGGGAGGTAAGTTGAGGAAGAATGAAAATGGGCAAAACAGATGGAACATTATGGTGAGTACATAACTTTTTATCTGATGTTGTCATTTTCATTTATTCCTCAACTACTGAGACAGAGTCCCCAGCTACCTAAATCCCGGGATGTCTCTAAGGAAGGATATTCTTGAGCACCACTGAGCAAAAGGCTGCTCTTCCCCTGGAGACCAGATCCAATTTGTAATGAGCAATAAAGGTATGAGGATTAACCCAAGTTGCAGCCACACACATATCATCCAGTAAAGATCTAGATAAAAAGGATGAAAAAGTTGCCATAGATATGCTTGAATGAGCTTTTGGTGATTTTGGTAAAGACAAACCCATTTTTTCATAAACAAAGGTAATACAGTTAACCATTTTGCTAAAGTCACTTTAGAAACTGGCTTGTTTAATTTTGATTCTGAAAAAGAAACAAATTATTGTTCTGATTTCCTCAAATTTTTGGTTCTATGTAGATAAAACAGTAATTGTCTGTGAACATCCAAATACACTCCTTTATTTGAGAAATTTGGTAAGAAGATTGGTAGGTTGATAACCTGATTAATACTGGATTCTGATATCATCTTAGGAAGGAAGGAAGACTTGGTCTGTAAAGATAATCTATCCTTATGGAAAATCAAATAAAAGGGTTTAGATGACAGAACTTGCAGTTCTGACACTATTCTAGCAGAGGTAATAGTCACCAAAAAATAGTTTTCTAAGTTAAGAATTTTAGTTCGCACTTAGCTGATGGTTCAAATAGAGGCTGTGTTAAAGCTTGTAAAACAATGTTAAAATCCCATGGAGGAGTGGGATCTTTTAAGAGAGGTCTATGTAGGAAACTTCCTTTTAGAAAGGCTTTTCAAAGTTTGGAAGATGCTAAGGTTGAGTTATTTATTCCTACATGAAAATTAGAAATGGCAGCTAATTGTACTTTTACAGAAGAGCTAGAGCCATCATTAAAATTGCAGCTACAAAGTCAAGAACCTTAGAAATGGCTGCTGGAAATGGATCTAAATTCTTTTGCTGAGCCCAAACAACAAATCTTTTCCATTAACATTTGTAAAGTTTCTTGGTGGAAACTTTGTGGGGTGATAAAAGAATGTGGCAGACAGGGGAGGTGAGCCTGGGCTGCCTGGTCATCAATGGACTTGGAGAAACAATTGGGTTAGTTTTAGGCCTGGACTATCCAGATGAGTCATGTCTGTCAGGTGAGACAGTAGGTCTGGAGTTGGATCCAGGATCCAGACAGGATGAAGAAAATGAGGCCAAAGAAAGGGAAACCAAATATGATGAGGCCAGTAAGGGGCAATAAGAATAACTGTGTTCTTCAATTGAGATGCTTTCTGAAGAAATTTGAGGGTTGGAGTAATAGTGGGTAGGTGTCAAGGAGACTAGGGGGGGTCAATCATGAAGTACAGCATCCCTCAGTAACTCCCCATATGGGGATCAGGGCACAGAACCTGGTTCACTTGTTCAGGGGAGATGCTAAGAGGGTGCAGTGTGGTTGGCCCCATTGATGGAAAATCCATTCTGCCATCTTCATATTGAGGGACCCCTAATGAGGCATTAGAATAGACCTGTTTAACTTGTCTGAAATCAAGTTGGACTTCTCTAAAATGTGCATTGTGATTAGAATGGTTGAAATCAACCATTGCTATTCTCTCATAGCTTCTTGACAAAGGGGTTCATATTTGGTTCTCCCTTGTTTGTTGCAGTACCAGCCCACCAACATATTGTCTGTCTGAATCGCAACAGTGTCAGTGGAGAGAGTTTCTTGAATGGTCTGCAAAACTAGGAGGATATTTTCATGTATGGGACATTGATAAGCATGTTGGTCTCTTCAGGGGACCATGTGCTTTGGACTGTCTTTCCTAAGAAGTGCCCCCCACCCAATCTAGGAGGTGTCCATGGTCACTAAGGCCTTGGGTTGGAGAAGAACAAAGGGACAACCTTTTTGTATTTGACTGGAGTGTATCCACCATAAAAAATAATTCTTGCAAGCTTGCATTATTTTGACCTGACTGGATAATGGTTGATGGAAAATGGATCATTCAGTTGCGAGTGTACACTGAAGAATTCTCATATGGTACCTTGCCAATGGAATCAGTATGTTTGCTGATGACATGGATTCCAAGGCTTGGAGAATCAGTCGAGCTAAAGAGAAGTATTTTGAATGATCTTTTTTGACCTGGAACTGAATAGATTGAACTCTGGACAGAGGGAGAGAAGCTGTTTGAGTGACTGTATTGAGTAACGCACCAATGAATTCCAATATCTGTGTTGGTCTGAGTTGAGATTTGTTGTTTCTGACTGAAATCCACAGTCAAGGGCATAACTGGAGTACATAATCTTGAGTCTGAATCAGATAATGTCTGATCAGAGCAGTTATGAGCCAGTCATCCATATATGGAACCACCCAGAATCCCTGCAGTCTCATGTGAGTAGCTACTACTGCTATACACTTGGTAAACAACCTGAGGGCTGTGGTGGGATCAAAAGGTAGAGCTTTGAACTGGTAATGACTGGCTCCCAGCCCAAAGTGTACATTTCTCCTGAACTGTCTATTCATTTTTATGCAATAGCATGTATCCTGAAGATCTATTGAGCATATCCAGTTATCCTTGTGCACAAAAGGAAGAATGGACTGAACTGTGACCATCCAGAACTTTGTATACTGAATGGATTGATTTAGATTGCTGAGATCCAAAATTGCTGTCCAGTCCCCTGTTTTCTTTGGCACTAAAAACAATCTTGAATAAGTTCCAGACACTTTCTGGTCTGGGGGAACCTCTTGGATGAGTCTTTTAACTAGCAGCTTGTTTATTTCTGTTGCTGCTGCTTCACTCTGATTGTGTGGAACATCAGGGGATTTTGTTTACTACTGAGGGAGTGGAAGGGAAGAGGGTATTATACAAACTCTGGATATTATCCTCTGATCCCATGAATCTTTTGTAATTTCTGGCCAGGCTCTCTGGTGCAGAGATAAATGACCCTTACTACCTCCAGTGATGAGACAGTCAGACCTCCTTTCAGGAGTGTTGCTAGGATCTGTTAGAGAAGGTATCTCTGGATCCCTGGCTATGTAGACCACCTCTGCCACAGGAATAGCATCTTCCATTAGAGTTTCCTCTTCTGCCCTGGAGGAACTGTCACCATGTGGATCTTGGAAGGGACCCTGGGATTTTTTGAACCACATTTTCTGTCCACTTTGTTGGTTCCCAGTAAAGGTCCATTGAGGGGTCAAAAATCTACGCAAACAGTAGACAGAGTTTTTCCTTCCTGCTCACAGCTAGAGAGTGTGTTGTTTACTTTGAAGCCAAATAAGGAACTTCCATCAAATGGAGCAATGACAAAGGAAGATTTGAATGGTTCTGCAAGGTCACACAAGTGCATCCAAGCATGTCTTCTAATAGAAATGCCTGAACCCATCACCTGTGAGGTACCTTCAGCTGCATAGGAGATAAGCCTGATGGATGAGTTAGAAATGGACTGAAGGTTGGCCAGCTGCGAGGTAATAGTATTCTCTACCTCAGAGGATATGGTCCCAAAGAGGGATATGGAAAAATTCCTTAAGCAAATCTTTCTGAACTCTTGTAAAATGTGACAAGTAGTTCAGTGACCTAAGAGCAAAAGTTTCTGAAGCATAGACACACATCCCAAATCTGTCCAGTGCCCTAGACTCCCTGTTAAGGGGGTGGACAGAGGAACTTTGCTCCACAAGTTCCTTTTTAGTGGCCACCACTATGACCATAGCATCAGCTGGTACTCCCCCTGCTCTAATATGTTCTATCCTTCTGTGGTGCCAATATCTTATCTGGTCTCTTAGGGATAGGCTCAATGGTATCAGGCTGCTTCCATGCCCGTCGAGAGACCAAATCAATGAGCTTATCAGTGAGCAGATTCACCCAGGAGGTAGATGGGCCAGTTCCAAAGGCCTCCAGGAATATTGACTCCACTTGGGAAGGATTGTTGGGGATCAACCACCCTTTTGTTTTAGGAGTTCTAAGATGTCTCCAAATGAGACATTGTTGGGTGGTAATCTGGGGGACCCTCCCCCCTCATCAAATTTGGTATCTTCTGTGAAAGACTCTGGTTGAGAGTCCAAGTGCCTCCTTTTACACTTTCTCTTCCTGGGAACTTCTTTGGTGGAATGTATGACCACCTTTCTTTACCCCAGGGCCAGTAATCAATGAGCCTCAATCCTCACTACTGACACTGGTGAGAGATGGTCACTAAGAACAGGAACGTATGTACACAGTATTTTCAAATGCAGCACTCTGCATCAAGCACAGTTTTTCCCAGGAGCACACAGGAAACACACTCCTGACCTAGGATTGGACTATCTGTCTCTCCAGATCCCAGACAAGACTCAGTTTGGAGTACTGTGTCCCAGTTTCAAGTAAATGACACACCCACACCTGGGTACTTGATTTTCACATACACACACTCCTAGAAAAGGCTGGTACAGATTTATTACCTGTGCCCCTATATGTCCAGACAATAAGGTAACTACGCTGCCACCAGTCATGTCACTATCAGGATCTTACAAGGGTATCCAATTATACTGAGTAAAAGCAATGCTAATATAAATGGTAGAGTGTAACCCAAGCAGTAAGGCTTTTTGGAGTGGCCAAGGCATCACTTAAATAAGCACAAATACTCTCAAGATGTTAAAAGTAATCGTTAAAAGACCAGCCACAATGAAAGGTATAAAAATATTTAATAAAGAAATAAAATAGGAAATGTGAGAATATTAAATATTTAAGTGCAAGAAACATCAGAGTTTCAATCACAGGAGAAATACAAATAACATAATTGGACAGATGCAAGCAGATGCAGAAAAACAATTCCAAGCTAATCTCACTGTATTTCCTGACTGTCTAAAGAATAACTGTTCCCTAACCATCTTAATTAATTCACAAGGCAAAATGAGATACTGAGATGCTTACTTCTACTAGACAAGGTGGTTAGCTTCCTCCTAAACTGAACTCAGCTGAACTGACTGTGATAACTGTCATAGATTTTTATATCAGTTTCCAAAGAAAACAAAACAAAACAAGCTGATCTCTGAGTTCCATCCCATCAGTGCTGGTTATAGAATGACATCACATGACCCTGGTAGAGTACAGACTCAGAGACTTTCTAATAACTGTTGCAGTATTTGAAAAACTATAGAATTCTTTGTTTAAACATAAACATTTAATCAGTTATAATAACACTGTTGATACATTTTAACTTTAGCATCTGTACAAGCAGTGTGATAGTCAAATGACAGAAACTTATTTACAAAAGAATTTACAAAACTCCAGCTAACTATGCTGGCATATGTTACACACACACACACTGCCCTATTCTTCCTGGTACAGATGGCAATAACTCACATCATCACATCATGCTCCAGACAAGTATCAGAAGTCATTACTATACCCTGCTGGGTGTTCTGGAGACTGGTTTGAGCTGGCTGTCCCAGTGGCACAGCTGATTGCTGCTCTAGATACAGAGTTGAATGAAGTTTTTAAGTCAGAGCTGAAGAGGAAAGAGAAGTCTGAACTCTTAGAACAGAGAAAGCTGTCTCCACTACCTCAAACACAGAATGCCTCAGAGAAAAAGAAAGTGATGAATTCGATAAGGCATGCTTATAGACCATCGACTCCCTCCTCCCTGAAGGCAAACTACTCGAGGAAGGCATCAGAGCCGAGCTGTCTAACATCAAAGCTTCAATGGGCAGAGATGGCTCTGATAGCTTTGGAGTAGACTCCAACACCCCGGATCCAGTGCCAATGAGCTCAGAGAGTCATCCAGCTCACTATTGCTGAATGCCGTGCCACTCAAAAATGCTACCAGAGTTAAAGATACCAGCATCTTTGAATCCAATGTTGATGACTCTGGGATTTTCAGATCCAAGGGTTTTGAAATCAAAGGTCAGATTGGAGAAGGAGCCAATAACAGGGAAGTAGTACTGATAAGGGTCTCTTGAACCGATGGGGTCGGATCCGGAAGAACTCCCATTTGAATCTGCATCAAGAGAAATTTCCTCATCATCTTGTTCATATCAGCTTCTGTCAAACTAATGGAGGATCAAACAGATGATGATGTAGAAGATGGTCTGGAGTGTCACCTTTGTGTATGTTCCAAAAAAATGGAAGGATGCAGGGAAGAGAATAGATCTGGTAGCAGTTGAATGATCCGATCCAATGAGATATTTCTGATTTATGTCTCAGCTCCAAAGAAGTCAGATCCAAAACTTTATCCACTTTAGGGGGAGGGTCAGATAAAAGAACCAAAGAAGTAGACAGATCCACAGATCTTTTTCTCTAGTCCTTAGTAACCAAATCTCCTTTTTTATTAGCTTTTTTGGGGGTTAACTTATTCTTCTTGTCCATTAAGGCCTATGAATTGAATGCCTTGCCATATGTTACAGTCAAACTTCAGATGAGATGGGCCTAAACAATAGACACACCTAGACTATGCATCTGAATTTAGAATGTTATGGCCAGAGGGTTTCTCTGACATAATTAGAAAAGAGATAAGTATCAAAGTATTAGGATAAAGAAAAGCTTTTTTTTATATTAACACTAGGAAAGAAATTAGAGAAACAGAAAAAAATACCAGCAATAGTAAAAAGAAATACCAATAAGTACAAAATGGGACTACCAGCAAAGGTATTCAAGAAATACTCAAGTATGTAGACATTATCTATATGGAAAAGAAAGCAAAATTTAAGATTAGTAAAGGATTAATAAAAGAGAGGAAGCACTAGAAAGGTTCTAATATTATCAGATTATAACTCACAGAAAAAGTTGCTCATTTGAGAGTATGCAGTGAACACGTACGTATGCTAAGGTGACAAATGTGATCTGAAGTATGTTAGGTGACTACAGCATTATGGATAAGGGAGGAACTCGACAGTTTCAGTATTCCACAAGTTGGAAAAAGTGGACAAGTTGGATCTGAGGATCAGATCCAAACCCAATAACTGAGGAATGAATGAAAATGACAACATCAGATCTTGTTTTTTGCAGGAGGTCAAGCTCCGATGCTCCCCTGATATGGGAGACAAGCCCCTCATCCTCCAAAATTATACATACCAACCAAAAGACCACCATATCTTATAGAGAAGGGAATATTCTAAGAAATGTCAATCTCAGATTTAATATTTGTAAGTCTGGATTTTTAGTCATTTACTCTCCATGTTCCAGGACTTGGCATTGCAAGTCCCAGCATTTTAAATGGTTGCCTCATTGACTACATTTTACTGATAATTGTACTTTGGAACTCACAGTTTTTTAAATCGTTCTACAAATAATGTACTTTGGCATTTTCAGATTAAATGTTTCTCATGTATAACTGGAAAGAGTCTGTTATTGTTAAAGAAAATAGCAAGGATCATCTTACAAACAAACAAACAATCTTCATATTTTAAAAGTGGAAGGGAATGACACTTCTACCTCTAATTACATCAGGTAGTCAGTTCTGAAAACCCAGTTAAGAGGCTATCCAATTAGAACTACGATGTAGTGTAAAAAAGGCCAAACTAAGTATTGATCTATTTAACAAGCCTTACAATGTTGACAAATCTGCACTTAATTTACTTTCCCTAGAAAGGCAATTGGAAACTAAAGAACTACAAAACCCTCTTAACTTACCCCAAAGTTTTTAGTTGGCACAGCTAGAATCTTACTATACTGTTAAGCCTTCCAAGCAGACTCTTTTATTTCTTTCTACTTAGCCAACATTGTAAAATTAGAAAGAAAACATAGTTCCTAAGTGTTGTCTAACTAAAATAATGCTGATTATGCTAGGCATGCTTAATATTTTATGGTATATGTTTCTGGAAGCATTTTAATGTTATATGTTTTCTGTTCTTTTCAAAGTTAGACTTTCCTTTGACTGAAGATGAAATTCTTCATTCAATAAATAATCTTATTCTTCAAAAATCTGCTCATCTTGTTTTTTTTTCATTTTATATTGTTTGCTCAAAAAAATCTAAAATGTTGCTAAAACTGCATAATTATATTTTTTCAAATTACTTCACTAACATATATCTTAGTCAATCTAAGTTCTCTCATTATTTAAATTTAATCCTGATCCATTCATTCCTAATAATTATTAATAATATTGAAATACTGGCCATGGTTTTAGCAAATAGTATTAGGCCTAATACAATTAAATTATTTCACCTTCTTAGACGCATACTGCTGTGGGTAAACAGACTAAAATAGACCCTTAGGTTTACATATTTGTTAATAGCTACTTAACAGTGAAACCTAACTATTTTTGCATTTTTAAATAAAGGATTCAGTGGGATTTGATGTTCTAGTTAATAAGTTTTTGTTTCAAGTTTTAAAAAAGTTTACATTTCTGGTATATTTAATGAACAAAAAAAAGCTTTACATACAAATCTTATGACTTTTTACAGGTAACCAGCATTCCTTCTATATCCATTAAATAAGTTTAACAACACTCCTTTTATCCTTTACATTTATGAGTAGCCTCTTTTTAATTATAGTCTGTAAAATATATTTTCAGTTGTCTAGAAACCTTTAATTACTAGTCAAAGTTACTGCATTTGCCAATGATGTTTTCACTAGAACTGATATCACACAGTTTATATTGGCAATAATTGCATTTCTCATGACATTTAACAAAAAAAAAAAAAAAAAAATGAGGTATGTGCTTCCACTTTGATGACACAGACACAGCACTGGTGGGTCAACATGGGGAGATGAATGCACTGCATTTGTTTTACAGATACGGATTGTACAGTGGACTAGCAATATATCACTACATCATTTACTGTTGCAGCCAACTCCTGATGCACAGGCAACTCTTGGCTTTAACCAATAGGTATGCAAGGCTATAATCTAGATACAGTTTGCAGCTACCCACATAAGAATGGAGATGCTGCTATAGATTGCAGCCTCTGGGAGACAATAGAGTCCAGGGATGATATCATGATTGGCCTTGTGTACTCCACGGTGGGGCATACTACTTCCATACAGAAGTTAACCCATGCCTCCAATGGTGCAGTGCACCTCAGTGTTGCTTGTAGCCTTGTGGCATGTGCATAACCCATGGTGGATACACTGGATATAATTAGTGAAAAATACACAACTTGTAACTGTCATGGTGGGGTTGCAACATACCCAACTCAATGCTGGAGATGACTATACTACAGGGTTGCTTGGGATGAGCAATTCATGTGTGACCTCCATACAGATCCTATTCCATCAGTTCTGCCACATCCATATCCAAGAGCATCAGAGTCTATACTACTGTCACAGCTCCTGAGGTCTGCTGCACAGTTCTGTAGTTCCTCTCCTACATGTCCTTATTACAGTGGCCTTACTGCCTGATCCCACAGAGGAATTTCTACTCAGGCAACAGTGAAGATCACATCTGACACCAATAACACCCCCCATGTCCTCATCTCTGCCTCCACTGACCTGTTATTCCCGGCCACCTGGGAATGTAGCGTGCCATAAGCATATTTGTCCTAGGCATCTGTGCAAATGAAGATGGCTGTGACCCTCACATTTCCCACTTTCTATGTGAGGTATGTGGAAATGTCTGTTGCACAGTGTGGCTCAGACATGCACTGCCCAGCATAGCCATTAAATAATACTGTATTCATAATTTTGTGAGTGATACTGCACTATCACTGTGTATATTAGGACTGAAAGAGGTGGAGTAAACATTGCTTCTTTGCCTACTCTGCCATATATTTTGCACTACACCATATGGAGGGATGTAAGTTTGCTGGAGCTATTTATTGCTGCCATTCTTGTTGTTGCTGGTAGATGTAGTGGTGGCTACAATGCGTCCTGCTGCTGCACTGGTGAAGTTCCCCATGGATGTTGACTGGCATGCTACAAATAGCTGGCAAGCTGTTGGGGAGCATACTGCAGTGCCCCTAAGATGTGTCTAAGCACTTAAAGCAAGACAAAAGCATCCCAGACATATAATCCCCTCTAACACATTTCTGGTTTGAGTGTGGGTGATGTTATACTGTTGTCAAATCATACCTTGAGAGTTTTATATGGTCCTCAACAAGCAGAGCTCAAGGGGGTACCCAACATCGGTTACATATTGAAAGACTGAAAGTGACAAAGTGCGAACACTCAGATGAGCGAAAATGCCGCAAATAAAAGTTTTTTTTTTAACGCAATACAGTGAAGATCGGAATTTTTGCCCTTTCTTCACTGTAGTGCGATCTCGGAGTCTATCGCCGTTGGAATATATATTTAGCAGGGGGTGTGGGGGGCACAGCCCCCCACAATAACATTTTTGATTTGCGGCATTTTCACTCATCTGAGCGTTCGCACTTCGTAACTTTTGGTCTTTCAATATAGACCCCCCAGCATTACCTGTAACATATTAGAAATGGAGGCAACATGGTACGCGAGTGTTCTGTGCACATTATGAATGTGGCTATAGGTATACAGATACAGCACTGTGCCTGTGACTATTAGGTAGCCCTGCAGGAAGTCTCCATATAGGAAGCAGTGATACAGATGACTTGTATGCCATATGTGGGAATCATGGGCACTGGTAGGCTACTGCTGTGCAGATGCATGGTCATTAGCCTGTGTGTGTTACACACATCTTTGCAGTTGATGGAATGGTATTCATTCTTATCGATATAATGCTGTCCAAGGATACCAGAAGGGACTTTTAGTGACATAAGGATGCATGCTATGGCTCCCAGCACTTCAAGGAGCTGGGCAATATCATAGAAGCCACACATTCATGTGATTCACTCCACTGGTGAGTTAGGAAAGCAGATGTGCTTCTCCACGTATAGCAACAATGTACTGAGGGTCATCTTGAGTATTCTAAAGGCTGTCACCTATAATATATCCAATGTGTCCCTAGCTGGTCTATGGAAGGTCTCTCGAGCTAGCATGCTAACAGCTGCACATGTTTTAGTATTCACAAATATTGGAAGTGCATGCATTCCTCCAGCTACAATCTGTGGGATGTACATGTCAATTCATGCCTGCATGTTTCTATTCATGCTCAGGCAGTCCCACATTAGTTGGTCAGTGAACTGGTGAGAACTAATCCTCTGTCAGGATGATTTTCTGTTGCATGTGTGACTTGTGTTGTGCACAAGGGAAACTGCTGTTTGAGGTTAGGACGTGTTGTTGCATGAAAGCTGCTCATTGTAACATATCTGCTTCTGCAGCTTCACAACATGTAACATGTTCTTTGCCTTTATATGTAAATACCTGTGCCATTTTGCACCCAAAGATTAAGAATCATGACCTGCTTTCTCTGTCATCATTTGATGTCATTATTTACTTATTAGACTGCATATCTTTATTCACGTCATTACATGGTAATTCCTATACTTCTTTTCTGTCTCTTTTGCGTCACTGCTCCATAGCCCTACATGGTTTTATAAATTGCTGCATGTTTTGGTTTTCAGTGCAAGAACATGCTGTTAATTTTACTAATTGTCTTTGAGTACTCCCGTGATACCAATTTTGGTGCAGATGTATTAAATAAGACTATGTTTTTACTCAACTACTCTTCTTTTTCACTGAATGCATTGAAAAAATATATGTGCCAAAAATTATAAGGGAACTAGTAATATACTTCAAGGAGTTATTTATTTTATTTTATTTTACATTTGTTGACTGGGCTAGTCTAACTGGATATATGTCCATTTTCAGTAGAGGCCCGGGGAGAAAAACTCCAACCATCAGCAGTGACAAAAAGAAAAATATAAATACAATACATGGTAATAGCCAAGTGAATTACAATACATTAGATACATAGTTGAGAACAAAAGTTTTACAGAGTAACTTTGTAGATTTAAGCTAAGATTAAATACAGAGAACAAAAAAAACATGAAATTAAGGAAGGGTTTTTTTTTAGTTACTACAGATAGGTGAGATAAAAACAATAGATTAGAAAAGTATAGAGAGAGCAGGAGGTGAAAGAGATATCAGTCTGGGTTAGAGCAGGGACACAGCCAGTGAGTTGTAAGATATTCGTTCAGATGCTTTTTAAAAAGAATAGTGGAAGCAAGGGAGGAAAGTTCAGTAGGAAGATGGTTCCAGATTTTCCCTGCTGTGTTGGCGAAAAGTGAGTCTCCAGCCTTATTATTTGATTTAATAGTGGAAACTAGGAGCTTATTAGCTGAGCATAGTATAGCAAGATTTGTGTAGGGTGAGATCAGGTTAGCGAGGATAGGGCTATTTTTAGGGTGGTAAAGGATCTTTTGGGTGATAACAATTTGTTGATAAAGAAGTTGGTTCTGCAGTTCTAGCCATCCCAATTGTTTTCGGTTAAGACAGTGGTGAGTTCTAAAGTTGGTCCCAGTGGCAAATCTGGCTATGTTATTGTAACTAGTAGAGAGTTTGGTCAGGTTATTTTTTGATAGATTGGTATATATTGCTGAAGCATAGAACAGGGTAGAGATAAGGTGGGTCTGGGCAATAGTTATTCTGGCTGTAGGGGAAAGGAAGGGTTTGATTCTGTAAAGAGTGCCTAGTTTTTTGTTGACTGACTTTATATTAAAGTTAATGTGGTCATCAAAACTAAGGTTATTATCAATTGTTACTCCTAGTAGACAGATAGAAGTGTCTGGGGATATGACAGTTGCATTGTTAGAGGTTATTGTAAAGTGCAGTTGAGGTGACTTATGAGTTGGAGCAAAGAGCAATAACTTTGTTTTCTTAGGGTTCAGGAGGAGGCAGTGTTGCATAAACCAATTTTCAACACTGTTAAATACTGCTTTTGTGAGAGACTGAAGAGAGGTTGTGGACTTAGCTGAACAAATTAAAGTAGAGTCATCTGCATATTGTATGCAGGTGGCCGGAGGAATTTTGGTATGTAGGTCATTAATAAATAATGAGAAGAGTAGAGGTCCTAAAATAGAGCCTTGGAAGGGATTTTGAAAGATTATTATCCCACAATACTGCTTATTGCCTGTTTTCCAGATAGGATTTAAACCAATTTAATGCTTGTGTGTCAAGAGATTGGGCTTTTAGAATGTCTATAAGGATATTATGGTTGACCATATCAAAGGCTTTTGAAAGGTCAATAAATAATGCAGAGGAAAAAGTGTTGTTACGATTTTTGTTTATGGAGTCAGAGAAGGATAGAAGGGCAGTTTTTGTACTATGGAAAGACCTTAAACCATGTTGGCAGTTGGCAAGTAGATTGTTTTGGAGAAGGTGGTCAAGTAGTTGTCCAACCTAACGGGTTGGACGAGCAGCTGGAACCTGGATGTAGCAATCAGGATGAGGAGGTTCAGCCTCTTCGTCGTAGTGAGAGATTACTTAATTACACTAACACCAACTCCAATGACAACAATGGAGCCAGTAGTAACTGGCATGCCCAAGAATCAATGAGTTCCAATGGTCAGAATGCTACTAATCAACAGGGTTTTCCCAGGAACAGGAAAGCCAGACAAACGAACTTGAGAGGGAAGAACAATCAGGGCAACACAAGGAACAAAAGAAATCAGCGCAGGAGATGATGAATCATCTCACTGACCCCCAGATTATGGTTAATTCTAAGGGTGATTTCCAAATATATAACTATACCTCCTTTGAAATCGACTCTGAATTAGTTGAATTTTTTTCCAGGGGTCTGTCATTTGTGCCCGATTCACATTTTAACTTAGTCAAAACCATCATTGATCTCAAGCTGTTTGTAAGAAAATTGAATTTAAGAATTTTAATGGGTGATAAGGGTTATACTACCAGTTCCCTTAAAACTTCTAGTGTTTTCAACCCTCCTTTGCATGAAATGTTACGGCTTTTTGAGAAAATGTGTGAGTATGATTTAAGGGCCTTGGCTGTTAGTAAACCTTGTAATTTTAAACAAGGTTTTAACATCACTAGACGTCAATGAAAATTTATTACAATGTTGCAGAATTGCAACATCAGGGTTATGAAACCCAACAAGGGGGGTGGTTTGGTTTTATGGATTATTTTCTTTATGTTGAAAAAATGTTGATGCTGTTAAACAGTGCGTCTTATGTTTTAGTTAGTATCAACGAAGTTAACATTGCTTACACTAAAATAAGGGGAATTATAGAAGACCTATTTTTGGAAAGGGTGATTGACATCGAATTGTACCAGTATTTGACGGTGTTAACCCCTAAGCTTCCGGTCTTGTTTGGAATCCCCAAAATCCATAAATCCATTTCTGAACCTCCTTTTAGACCTCTAGTGAACGGCCGTGGCTCTATCACTTACGCATGTGCCAAATTCATAGACAGTGTTTTAAGTCCATTGGTCAACCAAGAGTCCCAGATCTGTAAGGATTCGTGGAGTTTTCTTCAGCATATCAATAAAATTCCATTCAATAAAAACTATTGGTTTTTGACCATTGATATCAAAGATTTATATACTGTCATTCCTCAGAATTTGGGTATGCAATGGGTTCGTGAATTTTTAATTGATAAGAGGATCGATGATAACCTCATTTATTTGGTTGAAACATTATTGGAGAGTGTTTTAAATTACAACTTTATGTTGTTTGACGGCAAAATTTTCTTACAAAAATCAGGGGTGGCAATGGGTTCCCCTTGTGGTGGCAGCTTTGCCAATTGTGTGTTAGCTTACTGGGAAAGGTCACTTTTGTTCACTAACGCACTATTTGATGAGTGTGTCGCCTGGTACACTAGGTTCCAGGATGACATGTTCATCATTTGGAAAGCACCACCATCTCTAGTTCCAACTTTTATTACTAGCATTTCTAGTATGACTGACTTTTTGGAATTCACGTATAATTTACAGGAGATGAATATTAACTATCTAGACATTTTGTTATCCAAAGACAGAGTTAATTTGAAATATAAAAGCGCCATTTATAGAAAGCCCACATATTCAAATGCTTTTCTCCATTTCACCAGTTGCCACCCTAGCCATCAAAAGAGAGTTGTTGTGAAGGGACAGATGGTTAGGGTGGCCAGGATGACATCTGATGAAGAAGATTTTTTTAGTGGAATGTGAGCATTTGAGTGCTATGTTCATTAACAGGGGGTATCCACCCTGCTTTGTTTATGAAATTAAATCTGAGGTTATGTATAAAAGACACTCTGGCTTTTATAAACCAATATTGATTGGGAACATTAGTACTCATGAGGGTGAGTTGGTGACCCTTAATGAATCACAAAATATGATTAATATTAATGTCCCCTTTGGAATTAGCTTTCTGTGTACATACAGCGTTGACCATTTTGAAATAAGGAAGTTGTTTAATAAGAACTGGGCTCTCATCACTGAAGACATTCATCTTTGTAGTAAGTTAGGTGACAGCTCTAGAATTATATTTAGGAGGGGTCACAATTTGAAAGCATTACTTGAAGTGAAACAACAATTTGGGAATAATCGAAATTTTGGGATGACAAAATGTGGGGCATGTAGACAGTGTAAGTACGTCTGTACAGACACTAAGGTTAAAGTTAGAGACAAGACATTTAATATTATGGGAAATTTAATTGTGAAACTAGAAGTGTGGTTTATGCTGTGTTCTGTCAGAGATGCGCTGCTTTTTATATAGGTAAGACTGAAAGGAAATTAAAGCAGCACATCTATGAGCATGTGTACGCTATTAACAAAAAAGATCTTAATAACGCTCTTGCTAGGCATGTGAGCGAATTTAATGACCATCATTTTAAATTTACTATTTTTAATAAAATCATCACTGACATTAGGGGTGGTTCCTGGCAGATCCAACTGGAAATGAATGAATTATATTGGCAAATTCGTACTGCTGCTTATATGTACCCTGGTCTGAATGACCATGTCTCCATTAGTTGTGTTTTGAAATATTTTTCAATGAGAAGGTGAAATAAGTGTTGATTCAATTAATTTTGCTTACTAGCTATTAACTACTTGTATTTTTTGCAAATATTGTGAATTTTTAAATTATATTTTTGTTAAGGTTTTACTGTTATTCTTGGTTTAAGGTTGAATTTTATTATTTCATATATACATACACTTTAATTTGATGTTATTGTTATTTCCGGTTAAAGGTGGATTCACCTGGTTGTTTTATACAATTAATGTTGTATAATTGATTTTAATTATGTGTGATTGAATAATTAACATTTTATTATGACATATAAAGATGGCTGAAAGTTAATTTTGGTATTTTCTGTCTGAAGAAGGAGTGACATTGTGCTCTCCGAAAGCGTTAGCTAATAAAACGGTTTTTACATTTTCCTGGGTGACTTGCTTCTTCAAGCTCATTTTTTGTTTTTAGTTGTCTGTGTATGCATTTTTCCATTATCTTAGCTATTGGAGACAGTAAGGCAACAGGCCAAAAGTTGAAGAGTTCAGTAGATGACCCACCTTTATGTAGAGGGATGATATGGGATATTTTCCAAATGGAGGGGATTTTGCTTTCTAAAATTGTTCTATTTATAAGGATGGAGATGGGATAAGCAATAGCTTTTGCTGCTATTTGCAGATATTCACCTGGAAGACAGTCAGCAGAAGGGGTGCATGGTTTTAGTTTTTGAAGGAGTTTGCAAATGAGTGATGTAGGTACTGGTTGTATTTGAAAGGTAGGAGATGGAGTCTTTGTGGTATTTAATGGGGATGTAGTAATAGGAGGTAAAGTATTGGCAAGGGTTCGAATGGCTTCAGTAAAGTAGTTATTAAAGGCATCAGGAATTAGGTTAGCATTATTTTGGTTGAATCCTGTAGGGGCAGGAGTGTCCTGGCTGAAGAAGTTTGTTTATGCCAGACCAGAATTTTGTTGTTTTTGCTGATGATTTTGTTGGAGTTGAAGGCAATAGTTTTTTGTCCCTGAGAATATCTTTCTTGGTAGCATTTCTTAACTGTTTAAAGTAGAGTTGATCTGATGGACATTTAGAGACTCTCCATTTGGCCCAAATTTTATTTCTGAGGAGGATCTTTTGCCTAGTTTGTTTTGTGAGCCAGGGGGCAATTTTGGTCCTTATTCAGGAAGAACGATAGGGAGCGTGGTAATCAAGGATTTGAAGGAATCTAGTGTTAAAGTAGGTCACTGCATCATCAAGTGGAAGATGAGACATAGGTGACCAGTCACAAGCTTTCAGTTCATTTTGGAAGCTCTCTGGGTTAAAAAGATTTTTGGAACGTGAGGTTTTAAATTTATTAGTAGTTGGGCTATGGATCCTTTGTTTAATAATATAGGTTAGCATGTGGTCACTAATATCGTCAGGGAGGGTTCCTGGTTTATAAGCATCAAGGTGGCTGTTTATAAGGATCCAGTCTAGGGTTGTTTCCTTACTGCTAGGCTTATGGATTCTAGTAGGAGTGGTTATTATTTGTGAGAATCCGTAAAGATTTATATGATTGGGAGGATTAAGTGAGCTTCAGGAAGCCCAGTCTATATTAAAATCACCTAATACTATGGTTTCCTGAGGTAGAGAGGTAGTGAGGTAACTAAGTACGTTTTCAAGAGTGTTGATATTATTTCCAGGGGGGAGATATGCACAAATTAGATAGATGGATTTGGAATTGTTGATTTGAAGTTTGGCACTAACAATTTCTGAATTGGTATCTGGTGGTAGGTGTACATTGAAGGGTAAAACTTGGAGTTCAGATTTATACAGAATGGCTACACCTCCACCCTTTTTGGTTTTACGGTCAAGTCTCAAGATATTATAACCTGGAGGGGTAATCACTTGGTCCAGAGTTGAGGGCTTTAGCCATGTCTCTGTAATACAGAGAAAATCAAATGAGTGGACATCTAAGAGTGCATGTAGGTGGGTAATTTTATTGTTAATGCTACGGATGTTAAGGTGAGCTATTAGGAGGGAGTTAGAGGATCTATTTAAAGTAGTGATTGGAGGAGATGATAGATTATGTAGGTTATTGGGAATGTCAGTATTGGGGCCTGGGTTAGGATGAATATCACCATCTAATAGGGGGTGTTGGTGAGGATATTGTATAAACTTAAGAATTTTGTAGAAATTGTTTGGGCATTTTTTTATAGGGAAGTAAGTAACATGGGTAGTTCTATGGTATTTTGGTACTATATAGACAGAAGAGGAGATTATGTTACTGTGGTTAATGTTGTTTATGGGAGAAATGGGTAGAGTTTGCTGGTAGGGGTGGTGGTGGTGTTCAGGAAGTGAGAAGTATTCATACAAGGTTAATGTGTATGGTATTGTGAGAGAAGTAAGAGTTGAAGTTAAGTGTAGCAGGTTTGTGAGTATAGATTTGTGTGTTGGGGCCATTAGGATATGGAGCTAAGAAGCTTGGATATATGGATGGTAGGAGTGTAGTAAGTAAACTACAGGTAGGAGAAAGGAGAGAGTGGTTTAAAGAGGGAGAGTAGGTAGAGGGAAGAGGTGTACAATTAAGTAAAGTAAAGTTGGTTATAGGAGATAAGCTGTATACAATTGAGTAAAAAATAAAGGTGGCTGTAAGAGAGATGCTGTAGAGTATAACTAAAACAGGAAGGGGTGGGGAGAGGTTAGGGGGTATTATAAGAAAAGCAATTATCTAATTAGGGCTTTGAAGAAGTTAGGGTTGGGCTATTGAGTGGAGGAGGTGTACGATAGGATGAAAAAAAGAAGGGGTGTGGTTACAGAAGTATATGGCTAGGACCTCTGGGGGTGGGTAGGGTAGGGGAGCGGAGTGAGCCCGCAGGGCGTTCAGACAGGTAACTGAGAAAGTCAGTGAGGAGAGAGAAAAACAATCAGCAAACAGCTAACTACTTGGTGCCTTAGTTGGGAAGGATAGGCAAAGAAAGCAGGAACCAATGTAGCGAAAGCAAGTGGTTGTTAAGAGCAAAGCTAGTGGAAAGAAGAGGGTAAAGTGGAAAAATAGGGCTGGAGGGAAATCCTCAATCCAGGGACAGAGCTTTTATTTCAAAGGAAAAAAATCAGGGAAGGTTGGATGTCTAAGGGGCTATCCTAGTTTAGTCTGCCATCTAGTGGTCAGATAGTGTAATGCAACAGTCACAAGGGAGCAGAGATAAAAAGGTAGAGGGTTTACAAGTGCTATTGTAGATAAATTACAGGAGACAGCACAATAATAAGAAATGAGAAAACATATGTATAAGTATTTAGGGAATAGAGAGGGGAGTATGGCTGCTGGGTATCCTGGCTAGGTAGTGTATCATACATGCACCCGATTTTAAGCAAGTGTTGAAAATTACTACTCTGTTAGATAACACATACTTCCTTGCTTCCTAGTGAACTGAGTTCTTAAGCCAGACGGCAAGTCTTTTTCTAAAGAGGAGTTTGTTTGGTTTGTTATCAGTGGGTCCTTTCAGCAGGTAGGTAGATTCTTAGGGTATTAGTGTACGATAGATGATTCAAACTTCCTTGCCTCCTAGTGAACTGGGTTCTTAAACCGGATGGCAAGTCTTTTTCTAAAGAGGAGTTGGTTTGGTTTGTTAGCAGTGGGTCCTTTCAGCAGGTAGGTAGATTCTTAGGGTATTAGTGTACGATAGTTGCTTTTGTTATAAGGCTTTCATGAGCTTTATAGCTTAGTTCAGCTTGTAGTCCAGCAAAAGTATTCTGTCTAGTTATGTTATGATATTGGTCATTACAAATATCTTGATTAATGATGTTATCATTTTTTTGACTCACTTTCCACTTTTCAAAAAATAAATTTTGGAGTTTCTGTGTTAGTTATTTTTTTCTAAAACAGCTTTATTTGGACAACAATCTTCCTTTATATCACAGTGATCAACCTAATTTATAATGATTTTTCCTACAACACTTCTAAACAATGTTTCTGTGACTGAGGAGAAAATACACAGAGCATTTTTGGAGTTCATGATTTAAAAATCACCCATTTCTGAGTTAATAAAATGTATGTGGCATACCGGCATTATTAATTTTCTTTATGTATATGGTATCAAACTCTAAGCCTTACTTTAGATTTTCTAAGAGTTTGCCATGTAATAGTGTAGTTTCATAAGCCTAATACTAATAAAGTCATGTAATACATTCTTAAATGCCATCAAGCTTTCTATATTTCTAGTTTTTAGTGGAAGAACATTCCATAATAGACTTGCTCATATATCTATCTATCCATTTGTTTCTTTTCCAGGATAGTCCAACTAGGTAGATCCCTTTCTCAGTGAAGTCCCAGGGAGGAAAGCTCCAACAAAGATATATGTTTGACCTTGGTATACAGAGACAGTTATGAAAGCTGTTCTTCCTTAATTCTGTATTTACCCATGGCACTATGACAAACTCACCACTGTGTCTTGTATTCTGTTGGTGGTTGTTAAATTTAGTGCCCATTGTTGCTGCCATGATATTAATATCCTTACATTTGTAGATCAAGATAGGTTTGCCTCTTACTAACCTATAACTTAGAGTAAATAGACAACACTTGTGATGTCTAAATTTATAACTGAAGAGCCTTTTCTTTATAATCTCTTTTGTAAAGAAGCTTTGGATTCATTCCTACCTATGCATTTGGACCTCATTATAACTATATACTGCCATACAGTATTCAGTGTTAAGTCATACAACTGCTTACATATGCTCAGCATCCATACTTTAAAATGCTGTGAAGTATTTCCTTTATGGCTGAGTATTTTTTTTCATATTATCAGCTATAAGTTTGCACAAAAACACAATTCACTATCAATAATGATTAAAGATCCCTTACCTTTTTATCTATAAGTATACATTTACTACTCATTACATATGAATAATTTAAGGTATTGTCACAAAAGTGGAGGATCTTTGATATCTTTGCATCAGATCTGTATTTCTATGCCATGGCCATGTCTCAAGCTTATTCATGTATCCATGCAGTCGATTAGACAAGTTAGCCACAACTGTCCCTATACTGCTGTCATCTGCAAACTTACAAACCCATATGTCTTCTTGATATTGGGTATCTGACATAAACACCGTGAGTACGTTTGGTCCTAGAACTGATCCCTGAGGAACTCTTATTGTTGTACACTTAGATTGTGACACAGAAGCTGCAACTCAACCTTTGTAAGTGCTCTCACTCAACCAGCTGACTATCCAGCTACAAATAAAATCATTAACATTGTACTTATGCATATACATACTGAATAGAAAGCCCTGGTAAATTAAGTTACCAAACATCAACTAAAAGACCTTGATCGACTGCTTCCCATAATAATGGATAGAAGTTTATCAAATTTGATACATAAAATATCCCACAGTAAATCCATGCTGGTATACATCAAGATCTAATGTCAATCACCCTGATGTCAGGCTGTAGAAAATAGTTGAAACATTTACCTATGATACATGTCAGGCTACAAGGTCGATAATTAGTTGTTGAAGTCTAATGTCCTCATTTATGTATTGGAAGAATTGCAACTTTCCTCTGGAATGTTGGAACAAACCCAGATCTAATAAGTGTTCTCTGATATAAGTAATTTAAACATAAAGATATATAATCTTTAATTTTTCAAAGAAACAACAACCATTTAACCCATTTGGCACTGCTGCAGTGTACAGCCTGATAGAACGAAGAGCCTTTATCATCTCTTTATCATTAACTGTAGAGCAAGTATGCAAACAGTAACTTCTTGGCATCCCTCCCTAAGTATAAACTTCCTAGATACATTTATAAATTTCTCAGCAAGTATATTTGTAAGTTGTTTAGAATTACAAATTAAAGCTTTAGTTGTGCTAGTGATTGATCTGTTATTACCCAAGCATTCTTTGAAATGCTTAAATAAAGTATTTTTATTATTTAATGTATAGCTAGTCTCATTTCATATTTATTTTTGACGCCATGCATTTGTTTCATTAAACCAGCTTTCATTTTCTGATATCTTTGCTTATTTCTCAAATTTCAGTCTTCTTATATACTTTCCAAAGAGACTTTATCCTATCCTTAACACTGTTTTGCTCTACTATAAACGTGTTGTTCTAATCTTTATACTATTTCCCCTGTTCTAGGAATGTATTTATCTATCAGAGAAAAGATGTATTCACAGATGTCCCAACAATCTTTAATATCTTCCCCTACCATTATCTCTTCCCACATCCATTTCTGCAAATAATTATTGATGTATAACCTGCACAACAGAAGGTCTTCTTAGCTTAATCTTCTTCTGAATAGCCTTTCCTTTTGAAGGTACCTGACTCCCATAAAATGCAATGATGCTCAGTGCCACATAGATCTTGATGTTGCCTCTGATACAAAACATTTTCCCCACATTAACCCACATAATGTCTGAAATGTTATTATTTCCTTATGGGTTCCCTAAAAATCTGAATATAGCTTGTTCTTTACTTATCCTTTGTGGTGAGTTACATGCACTATTAACTAAAGTGTGTTCTCCCCAATCCACATTTGGAGCATTCAGGTCACCTGTAATCACATCACAGCTATTCACAAAGCCATATAACAATTCTTTCATAATAATTGTATCTCAGCCTTTGATTGGTTTGGTGGCTATAAAACAACCCAAGACAATATTCCACTCTACCTAAGCCTTTATTACCTTTAATCTTATAATTTCATGATTACCACCAAAATATGTAAGGAAAGATCCAGACGTATTGCTTTCCCATTTAATTCTTTCTTTATTTATAGTACCCATTGTATCTTAGGAATTCATTTGGTTTATTTAGATTGTTAAAACCAAGTTTCAATCACTATTATACTATCATAGCCTTTAGCTACTGTCCTTGCTTCTGGGTCTTTGAACTTACCATTTAAACTCTGTGCATTACTTAGAAAACATTTAAGGTATTCATCCGCACATTTTTCATATGCTCCCCTTTGCTTTTTCTGCTAACAAAAAGCTGAATTGTTTTTCGTAATCTTTGCCATCAAATACCTATTTCCCTGATGACTATAATGTATCTTGTCATACCCAAAAGGAGTGTGTTTTACAACCATGTCCTCTCAAGTTGTAATAGTTTCTACTAATTTCCTCAGATATTCCCTTCTTATTATATTCATAAACTGTCTTGCCAGTTTTAATAACATTCTGTTATAGTAAGGGGCTGGAGCAACATCACAGAATGAAAACTTAAAACTCAGTTTTTAAATTTGCATTATAATATTCACTACTCCTGACTCAAAATCAACATTAGGCTTGTCAACATAATTAGTATCTCCTGATATTATCACCATGTCATACTTCTTTCTTATAGAGAACTACTTTTGAATTCCTCCAAATCATTTGGGTTTCTAATACCATGATGGGAATGGACCCCATTCCTAAATCTAAGAATGATTAAAGTTCATGAAATTAGTATTGTTACAATCTTTGATGTCAGCCAGAAGTACTCTTTGCAACACCTGCAATGTGACCAGTAAGGACTCATTCTGCAATTTGTATGGAGTTACATGTATCCGTAACATATCTAAATATGATTGTAGATTCTTTTTTATAAGACCCATTGTTCCTACTACAATTGGAACTGTCTGGGTGTCTTTCTTCCACATTGCTCTCATTTTGCCTGCAAATCTTGATAATTTTATGATTTTGTGTCTCTCTGTACACAATACACTGCAGTCAGTGGGTGTAGCAATTTCAACAATCAATGCTACTTTTGTCTTCTTTTCATGGACCACTATATCTGGTTTTCTCGCATCTATCTTTAGAACTGTTGGTAATGGGTGATCCCATGTGGTGTAGACTTCATCTTTTTCTGTAATGCTTTGTGTCTCGTGTTTCCAGTGTTTTTCAGCTACTTCAAGTATTACAATGCTTGCACAATTCTTCTGCCATTAGTATGTCACAACCAGCAACAAGGTGTGCAATTGTTTCCAATTCTATTTTACAAAACCTACATTTGTCTATTTCTCCCACATGTTCAATGGACTTTTTAAACCAGTGTGTACATAGTCCACTATCTTGAGCCGCCAATATTAACCTTCATCTTTTGGTTTGATTTTGCCTCTCCTTAACCACTCCTGCATTCGATCCTGATCAACATGAGGTTGGTCCAGGAGTTTTCTATACTTGCAACTATATTTATGCATTTTCCACATTTCTTGCCTTCTCATCTGGTCCTTCACCTTATATTCTTTATTTTGTTTTTTTGGCACATTCAGTTGTTACCTGATTTTTATCTATTTCTGGTTTAATTTCCATTCCTGCTTGATGCCGATATGCTTCTGCTAGACTAAGCAGGGAAGTCATCTTAGAGTTATTCTCCTCATGTTTCAAAACTTTGACTATGTTTGGGTCTTGAGAGGTCAGCAGATATGTATGCAATTCCAAGTATTTTTCTCTGTAGCATTCCTGATGTCTCTCAATGTACATCCGTTTATACTTGATACAGTAATATTACACTTATTACTCCTAGATAACAGATTTTTAACCCTCCTTAATGTCAAATCTCCAAAAATTAAAATATGGGAATTAAGTACTACATATGACTTTTCTATACCAGTGTTGTTTTGATTGTCAGTTCCAGCATCTGTAATGCCTCCCAGTCTTCTTCTCTTTTTCCCAACTACCTCCTGGTGCCCTTGACCTAATGCTACCACTGCATTTCCATCATGTCCTCTCCTTAAGTCTTACTTTTGTTATTTCCCTGATTATATACTACGTCTTTCCCACCTCTACCAGTGCCACTTCTGCATAATTTTCTTTAAAAAACTATTCATCATCATTATTTTCATCATTCACAGGATTGAAAGTTTACCAAACATATTTTCCCACCCATCATCCAAATTTGCATACACAGTCCTCTCTAAGTGCTTTTTCAGTCTATACGTCTTTATGCTTTAGAAGTTTAACTTCCATGAAAATGTTCTTATTCATCATTAGTCTGTACACCACTGTCCATATAACCCACAGTACACTTCACACAATATACCTTAACCATGTCCTAAATGACACTACTATCCCCATACATCTTACAGTTTAGACAGACTGTTAAATAGCCCTAGTTAGCAAGTCTAACAGACAATATGTATCTTTTGTCTTGCCTGTTAATAATGGTCAATGTATAGTGGTAAAACTTAAGCTAGCATAGATTATTTAACAAGTATAATTTTAGCTCCCTCATTCATCTCCTACATGGATCACGCTGAACATGCAAAGATGTGCAAAGTGAGTCTTTGTGTCTTTGCATCACCACTGCTCACAATGGTCACTCTACATCTGCAGCTGCTCACTGCAGTGCAAATGCAAGAAATATAGCTGAAATCTGCATCTAGGCACTGAAGAGCTAAAACCTGATAAAAGAAGTCTCAGCACTAACAGGCAAATTTAATAAGAGAAGTCTCAACACTAACAGGCACAGTTAAATAAACCACAAGAGAAGTCTCAACACTAACAGGCACAGTTAAATAAACCACAAGAGAAGTCTCAACACTAACAGGCACAGTTAAATAAACCACAAGAGAAGTCTCAACACTAACAGGCACAGTTAAATAAACCACAAGAGAAGTCTCAACACTAACAGGCACAGTTAAATAAACCACAAGAGAAGTCTCAACACTAACAGGCACAGTTAAATAAACCACAAGAGAAGTCTCAACACTAACAGGCACAGTTTAATAAACCACACACTTCTATCCTGCTTCTCCTGCCCAGAGTAGCGAGTACACAAAATAGCACCATCCTACAGCAAAACCTTACTTTTGAAAGATCAGTACATTCACTTCAAAATTGGAGCATGTATGCAGAAAAGGGGATGATATCAATGAACTGATACAACTTATGAAAAATGTTCTTGAAGTATTCCAGTTTAATTACATTGTGTAATATTTGATGATCCTTCATAATGCATATTATTCTTCAGAAAGCCTGACTGATGTTTTCTTCTTATTCTGATGAATGTTACAAATGCTGCCATAATAATAAAGCTCTTACAGTTCATTTTTGTCAGGTAACTGTTCATTCTCTCCTTTTAAGGACATAATGTACAAGTTATAAGTCTTTTATTTGTTATAATTTGGATTAGTCTAATCTTAACACGATTGGAAGTCCTAAACGGTCACCCATTGTGATGGTTGTTGCTGTGTTATTAAAATGCTGTGATTCCACTGAGTGCATTAATTTTGTGAAATTAGTATTATAAAACTTTTAGCTCTGACAAAGAAATGTCAGAATGTGCTTAACTTACAATATATTTAACGTTATTTACACTGGAACAATGACTATAATAGTGGATATATTAAATTGATACTTCTTCATTTTTTATATTTATTGATTTATTTATGACTCCTTTGATAGTAGCTATTTCTTTTTGGAGTTGTGTTATGTATTACATATCTTTTTATCTTTCTGTTTATCTGTTTAGTACTGTTTCATAATTTTTTGTACTTTTTGCCCCTATTGTCTATCATCAGCTCCTTTCTGGCCAATTGACTCATTTGCTTACCATCTCCAGTGTGAGGGCTGACTGGTAAGTGTCATCATGTAGACAACCATCAGGAATGATCCAAAATTTCCATTTATGACCCCCTCTACCTGTATACACACACAGCTAAGCAGGTGAGGAGGACCATGCAGAGGGTTGACTGCACTGTTCATCCTTCACTTCTGCAAGAGATGTTGTCAGCATGCAGCCCTGCTTCTCACCACAAGGCATAAGAAGTGGTTTTCCCGGTGTCTATCAGGGAAATCCCACTTCACCATGTGCTCCTGAGCACCTGTGACACTCCCGTTTATGAGGACAAGCAGTAGTGCATGAATAATAAAATAAAAGTCAGGTGTTTGCATATTTAGAGGCATTTGCACAGCTCTGAGACTGACAATATTGTAAACATACATACATATCCAGTATCAAAAAGACTTCTGTATGCATATATATTCAGTCTCATACATAGTTGTGGCTACTGTAAACTTTGCAATATTCTGCTGCCATATGTGCTCACAGCAGGTCAGACTATTAAACCTAATACAGCTGGGATATTTAAGACTAATGCCACACTACTGAGGAAAGACGTGTATAATGGTTTTGGTGTGGTTGTAAATGTCAATTATATACCATATGGAATGCAGGCATCATTTTTGACTATGTTCCTTTTACATCACTTAACCACCACTCTATCTATACAAATTCTGAGGTAACTGGATCTCAGAGCAGAGGGAACCTTGAAAATTGAACAGAGATTCTCTTCACTCACATAAACATGATGGCTCTATGACATACCTCTAAACCTCTTAGAGCAAGAAATCTGGACGAAGCCATCAATAATGGAGGGACAAAGACCAAAAAATAGGGACACTTTTTAAATACGACTCATACAAACATAGAAAATAGATAGAATAACTGGTCAATATTAGATAATCGAACTTTTAAAAGTTCGCCTGTCATATGGTCGACACCATATGATCGAACCTTTAAAAGACATCTAATAAAAAAAAATAAACTACACAAATGACCTAGCTGAATGTTTTAAGCAGGGAGGCAAGCATCCCTGCACTCCCCACATGGGGGGGGGGGGGAATGCACCCCCACACCCCCCACTCTTCAAATATACCAACCCTGAGATTGCACTACAGTGCAGAAAAGAGAAATCTTCCAATTATGCTCTGTACGGAGATCTCCATTAAAATGTTCGAACTTTTCAAAATTTCGATCATATAGTGTTGACCATATGACACTCGAACTTTTTAAAGTTTGATTATCTAATATAGACCCTAGAATAACAGGCTTTGCATTAGCATGAATTTTCTGAAGGGTATGAAGTCTGAAACTCAAATGTCTGTCATTATTTTCTTACTTTAACCCTCAATGATTTGCCACTGATTTATTTACAGAAAACAACAATTTTATGAGAAAAGGACCAAAAATATGAGGCAAAAATCTGGACATTCTGTAAAAATCTGTACAGTTGTGAGGTATGCTTTATGATCAACCAGGGCTCCAGTCAAGCCTAGGAGGTAGGAGGTATTGCCATGTCCAAAAGCTCTATAATGTGAAGCTAGCTTAGTCTATTACAAGTGCTCATATGTTACTAGCTTGCAACACAGCTGCCTGTTGCTACTTGCTGAAAAAAGCAAGTACTCAAACTCCCTATAGCTTGAGCTAATAGCCCTCTCAACACCAGCTCCTATAAACTTCATAAACCTAACTCTAAAACTCCCACTCAGTTCCCAACCTGCTTCTCACTCCATTACTCTTAACCTGCAGTCCACCAGCCTAACCCTAAAGTCCCCCTGGCTGCAGTCTAAAGCTAAAGTTCCTGGTTGTTCCCTATCCATAAAACTCCAAACTTCTCCTTAAACCTAAATTCCCCAATTGCTCCCAAACCCAAACATTTCCCCCCACTCCCTAAACCTAAAACTTCTTTTGTGTTCCCTAAATCTAAAACTCCCTTCCCACTTCCTAACCCTAAAATCTTCCTCCTGCTCCCTAATCCTTAAATCCTTCTCCCACTTATTAAGTCCCAAACCTCTACCCAATCTGTAATCCTAATTCTCCCTTGTGCTCCCTCCCCATGAATCGAGTACAGGCAGTAGTAGCCCACATGAGCTACAAGGCTCATGAGTCCCTGGCTTTGACAGAGTGGTTTTCAAGTGCTTGGGACTCAAGCACCTGTAAAACACCCAGATAGCCAGGTCATTACTGAGTAACACAAATACAGTCAGAGACAAAAAAATCAGGAGCACCTACTTTAAAAAAGTTTATAGGTATATATGAGTTAGGTTGCTATTTGAAAGAAAGGAAGATGGGGTGGAATAGAAAATGTGTATTTTAATATCAGACAGTGAACTGGGATCAAACTGATTCACAGAAACAGTGGTCATATGAAAGACAGAGATCTATGTTTCATCCATACTCCACAGCCCTAGTGAAAAGACTACAAGCCCTTGTTTTTCATTCAGTGAAATAGATCTGCATAGAAAACAGCCATAGAAGGCAGCTAAGAACAAACGAAAAGAAAAAAAAAATTCATAAGGATAAGAAAGCAGGGTTACATGAAAATAAACCTTCAACATACTGATATTTCTAGAAGTGAACCAAAAATAAATTGTCTTAAGCAGTATGTGTTATAGAAAAAAAAAGAGTGTGAGTGAGAGAGAGAGAGAGAGAGAGAGAGAGAGAGAGATTCCTTGAAACAACAGCATGAGGCAGCTGCTTAAAATGCAAATTAAGCTATACTGTGCATCAGGAGAAAGGCTGTCAGAAGAGGAACAAGAAAATCTAAGCATCACTCGATAAACTTTGCAATGAATGCCGTGTATTGTGTTCACATCTCTGTACTTGAGCCTGAGGCACGTTATTGCTACTTATAAGACATTCATCACTGAAGGTAGCCAGTGGTTTGGAAAATGTTGCTTAGGACAGCTAGTTAGCAAAACAGTGTTGCTGTTTTTTACAATAATAATAAGAAAAAAACAAAGAAATATGATTACAGTTTTTAAAGGCCTAGAATCAATCAAACCAGTGTAGCTGGATTCCATTATGCCCCTTGTGTTTGACATAATCTGTGAAAATGGAGACAACATACCTTGACTATTAAACAGTAACTAGGCTACTGGGTACCTCAAAACAATGCACTAGATAGCCTCTGTTCTATATAGCCTAGTGCAATCTGAAATGTCCATTCTCTGCTGAATAAAATTATCATCAGCATTGCCTGAAATATCACATCTGTCAAAAGGGGGGGGGGGAGTCAACACAAGCAACAAATACATCTTTACTCAGAATTTTATTTGAAAAAATGCAGATAAACGTGCCTCATAAAGGCAGAGTATTTTAAAATGTTTCAGTCAAAGCACCGAGCACTGAAAGAATCAAAGTTCCCTGCACGTAAATCACCTTTAGTAAGAACTTCACAGGAAACATAAATAAGTGGAAAGACAACAAACAATATTATCTAAAATACATCTTACATCACTATACAACAATTACTGTAACATTTAATGCGTTTGAAATGTTTTATTTAAAAATACATTATTCCTTTGACTTATGTGTATTAATAGTCCCACCTGTAGTTCCTATACTTACTGTCTTAGCAACATGGAGTGAAGAATCACATTTCTGGTTAATGCTAACTGACATGTTCACTATGTCAGTATCTACAAATAGTGTTTGTACCTTTTCTGAAATGTACTTTTAGACAAATGTTCAGCAATTCAGTCCTTGAATGTTTATCGCATTTGATAGCATTTTTGGAAGTATCTGGTTTATGACCAAGGAAACTGAAAAGCATATTTTAATGTGAATGGCTTAATGCTCATACTGTTAGCCAGGTAGAGCTACTAAACTGGTGAGTTTAAAACATCATTAACAGCAAGCTAGAAATATATATTGTACTTCTATCAGTAGCTCCTGCAAAATATAAAACTACTAAGTAACAGGTGGTTGCCATTTTCAGTACCAAATCCACTTCAGACAAAGCCATAATAGATTAATGAATTACCACTGGAAAAAATGATATAACCTAACAAGAAAAGGTTTTTAATTGAGGAAGGAGAAAAGAGGAAATAAATGGAAACCTTGTGCAAATTGTGGGAGGGGAGCAAAAGGACTATCTGCAAGCTGTAAGAAAATTAAACCAGTACAAACTGTTATACAGGCACATCTGAGATATATTTTCATTTAAAGGGACATGGTTTAGCCTGGCCTATAACACACTGTCATTTTTCTGCTAAACACCAGTCTATGATGAACATCTGGTATGGCAGGCTGTCAATGACAAGATGCATATTGCTTCTGTTCCTCTAACCATGAGTAAAAGGTAACTTTGTGCATTAGCATTATGTCCCCTACATCTTTATTCTTGATTATTCTGAGAAGGGAAACCTACAGAACACTGAATGAGATGAAATCCTGGACATCGTCATGATAAAGGGAAATTAATGCAGGAGGTTGTCACTTAAGTGACAGATTCCTTCACAACTGTGCATGCAACCTGGAATAGTGGTGAGAGTTTGGAGGTGAACCCCTCAGTGCAGTGAACAGATCAGTCAGGGACACATTGTGGGCACCATCAAAGAAAGTGCTCTATGGGGAAGGATTTTTTGCAAGATAGATTACAGCACAGCAACATGATATAAAAGAACCAAATTTATGCCAGCTATGCATTTATGTAAGGAGGCAAATGTATGATTTCAAATAGTATAATTGCTCTTTTTTAAGGTCATGTTTCCCCTGGGTGTTAAGATCTTTCTACATGTAAGTATTGTTGTTAACTAATAAAATGATTGATGGGAGCAGCACATGGTGGAGGAGTGAGCCTCTGTCCACTGTGGATACAAATATATTAATATAGTATTTTTGATTCTACTCACAGTATCTTGAAAACATGTTATTTCCTTAATCTGATATGTTTTGTAAATAATGTCTGTTGACATTTTTTATTTTGAATTCTCAAAAATGTATTTCTATCTTTTTTTGTAGCTTTTCTCCCTGGGCATCCACTGAAAATGTGCATTTAATTTCCCAAATGGACTTTCCTGGTAAACAAAAGCAAATAAATAAATAAATGGTGGTCATGTCAAAAGCTGGATGATTTGCTTACCATTATTAGAAGTAAATCTAGTCTTATTGATGATGATTGTACTTGTAGAATTGGCACGGCTTGGAGAACTGGTGTTTCATATATTAATGACTAGACTGGTGAGATAAATAATGTCAGGCAAAGTACAAATAGAGTACATTTAGGAAATGATGTGTCTATTGTCGGTAAAGATAATTCTACCCCTATGAAACAAAACAATGCCCCTAACAAATTTGGAATTCTGGATGCAAGCGTATAGCAGTCTGAGGATTCAGAGTGTTTAGTAGGAAACAAAAAGCAGGAAAGAAGAAAGAAGTTCACAACAAATAACAAGGAGGAAAAATAAACTCATAAATGTAAAGGGAATATGTAGCTAAAAGGACAGTGCTTTATTATGTAACACACAGATTACAGAAAGTAACATTTTTTCTATCAGAAAACATTCAGTCTGCAGAAAAAGGCATCATTTTTCCAAAAGAGAAGGTAGAAAAAAAGAGGCCAAGGGGCAGGTGAAAAGGAAGAAATCAAAACGGAATGTGGAAGGAATGAAGAACATTACTGTAAGACAAAAGAAGAGAGAGAGATGCTGACTACATGTCTCAAACTGTGGATGTACAAAGTTAGCTGGATGAGAACTGCATGCTTGCAAATTTAATATTCAATGAAAACAGTGGGATTAATAAGACTAATGGTGATGAAGACCATTCCTTTGTAAGAATTGACAGAGCAGATATTACTGTATTACAAGTTGAAGATTCTTCTGAGCTGGTCAGAAAATCTATTCTTGTAATTGGAGATTCAGTTATTAGAGGAACTGATACTTGCATTTGCAGAGATTATAATAAACATTGAAGAGTGTCATGCTTGCCAGGAGCAAAAATAGAAGATGTGAGACAAGTATTGGCATGCCTTAATGTAAGAAAGTACAGATTTCTTTTTATTCACGTCGGTACAAATGATCTCATACAGAAGGACTCTCTGACTTTTAGTAGGGAACTTACAACCCCCATTAGATAGTATAGCGTGTACTGGTGTTAGCATGTATTTTTCACAAATCACATACAGAAAAGATAGTCAGTTCATCGTCAGTTAAAAGATTTTTGAGGTAAATGCCTACATGGAAAAAAATGTCCTGTTTTGAAAAATGGAAATGTTTAGAACATCCAAGCCTAGCTTTGGGCACACGTCTTCAGACAGGATGGTGTGCATTTGTCAAGATCCGGGAAGATCATTTTTGCAGTAGATAGTTTACAATATTTGACAAACATTAGGCAGGATTTTTGCCAGGTCAAAAACTTAACAGTTCACAGATAGCAACATGAATGTATCTCCATTGGTTGTTAATGTTAAGAGCATTAACAATAATGTTTTTTATTGGAAAATTTGCTACATTTCCACAAGACTGAAGTTGTCATGGTTTGTGAAACATGGTTAAAGAACAATGACTAGAAACCAGTTCTGTCAGGGTATAAATGTTTTTACTGAAACAGACATTCTAACAAAAAATCAGGTGAAGGTGTTATGATATGGATCAAAGTTAGTTATGAGACCTGTAATTATTCCATGTTTAATGATAACACCAATACTACAGACTGTGTAACTGTGACATTAAAGACAAACCGGGAACATATAACAATTGTTGGAGTGTACAGACCACCAATGTCAAGTGCTGATAACCTAGAGGAATTCATACATTTCTTGTATGAAACACGGGAGGGAAGAATAATATTAGCTGGGTACTTAAATTTACCATAAACAGGCTGGAATAATATTGATTCCACAACATTAGTAAGGAAATTATTCACAACGTATGTTCAGGAACAGCATTTGCTTCAGATTGTAAAAAAAACTACCAGGGGATGGAACATACTAGACATTGTTTGTTTTCCTAAAGAAATTACTGTTATTTCAAGTCAAGTTTTGCCACCATTGATGTGCAGCGATCATTGGGGTTATAAAGGTTAATTTGTTGCTACATAATTCTGCAAAACTGAAATCTAAACCAATGCACAGAAGATTAATTAGAGACTATATGGAAGCAAAACAGTCAGTATGTAAAACTAACTGAAGTGATGTGCTCAGTGGAAAAACTGCAGATGAAATGTGAAAAGTTTTGAAAGAAAAATTGAGTGCAAAAAAATGTTTAACATCAGGCTTTAGGCATACATTGTAAGGGGATATATTTGCATATGAACAAGACACCTGATTAAGGTGAGAGACAAAAAATATAGAAAAGGGAAGACAGATCAAACTACAACTTTGAAAATTGAAATAAACAAGTTGGACAAACAAATTAAGGATAGTGTGAGACAAGATCAAGAAAAATTTGAAGAATAATTTTATAAAAATATTGAGCATAATAGGAAACCTGTTAAAGCCACATAAGATATGGAAGGAGTAAAGACATAAAAAATTGATAAACTGTGTGTAGATTCTAAAATGTATTCTCAGACACATCAGATCATAGCTATATTTAGAAAATCTTATGCAAAACAGTTTGGTTCCACACAGGGGGTGATAAGTTGTCCTAATGACATCCAGATATTGGAATCAAATTAGATTATATTGTAAAAGAACTGGACAAACTGAATCCAAACAAAGCACAGGGAGGAGACGAAATTAGTAATAATGACCTGAGAACACTTCAGCAAGAACTTACAGTGCCATTATATCTATTATTTACTAGGCCATATAAATATGGGGAGATTCTTCAAGATTGGAGACATGCTTATTAAACCTGCCTTTAAGGGAAAGGGGAGTAAGACAAACCCAGAGTAATACTGACCCTTAAGTCTACTTTCATGTTGTGGAAAAATAATGGAGATGGTAATATTGGATAAGGTATAGTCAGAACTGGATAGGTTGGGATTTGAAACCATATATCAGCATGAATATGTTAAAAATAGATCTATTACCACCTGCAACATGATGTTCTATAACAATATAATAAGATCTATGAACGAAAAATTGTGCTGTGATGTAATTTATACAGATTTAATTTCAGCATTTGACAGCTTCATAAACAAAACACTGATCAATAAATTAGAACAACTAGGTATTGATCTAAACTTGATAAGATGGATAGCTGCATGGCTTACAAATAGGATATGGCAAGTACCATACAGCAATTGGACAGGTGAAATTCTTGGTTACAGTCAGGGTGTCCCACAGGGCTCTGTCCTAGGCCCTTACTTGTTTAGATTATATATTTCAGAGCTAACATTTTCATCTGAGGTGTCCTACAGTCTATATGCAGATGATCCTGAAATTGGGTAAACTGATTACACTTGTTGCAGGTAAGGCATGTCTACAAAAGAACTTGAGTAAATTGACCATTTGGCACAGGAGAATAATATGCTGATAAATACATAAAAAACTAAGCATATGAGATTTGGGAGACATAAAATGAAAGGTGAATATTTAATACAGCACAAAGTGACTGAAACTGTAGATTAATGTGAGGATCTGGTTATATGGGTAGGTCCAGCTTTGAGTTTTTCTAATCATATCAGCCAATTGGTTAATGATAGTTATGGAACTGTAGGTTATATAAAAAGATTTATAAAGTCTAAGAAATCAGAAATGATGAAGTCATTGTTTGTTAGTTACATTAGACCTAGACTTGAGTATGGAATAACATTTTGGAAACCTTATAAGAAAACAAGCATGAGTAAACTGGAAAGAGTACAGAAGAAATATAACAAAGGCATCCATGGATGTGCAAATTTAATTTATTATGAAAGGATAAAATATCTGACCTTGTACAGTGTCTCTTATAGACATCTAAGAGGAGATCTAATTCAGGTATATAGGGCATTTACAGACAGCTACCTCTGGAAATGTTGAGGTTTATCAAAAAGTAGTAGAGAATTGCGGTGGTGCAGTGGTTAGCGTTGTCACCTCATAGCAAGAGGATCTCCCATTCGATTCTCAGCTGGAGCGCCTTCTGTGTGGAGTCTGCATGTCCTCTCCGTGGTCGAGTGACGCGAAAGACATGCAAGTAGGTGCGAGTGTGAATGGGCGTGCCTTCTTTGAAGGTTGGGTATCGGGCTGGCAACTCGGCACCGTAAAAATCCACTGCCAATCATGAGCGGACCGTAACCGGGAAAAGCTGAAAGACTTTTTAGTAGAGAATCATCAGACAACCTATGTAGAAGATTCTATAGGAATGAGAAGTGTACTAATTGGTTCTCTGACAGAACAACTAATGCATGGAATAGGCTACCAGATTACATTAAAACAAGTACTAATTTTGACTTTTTTAAAAACAGCCTGGAGACTTATTGTAGGAACAAGTGTTTTGGTATATTGGCAGGCTAGAAGGGTGTTAATAACCATGCTTGAAATAACTGTATATGTATGTATGTATGTATGTATGTATGCATGTTGATGGCCTTCAGTAGGTTGTACATCCAGTCAGAGGAGCAGTACTATTGTCTGGGAAGGACTGAAGTTGATCCAGAGTTGATGCCTGGGTTAGAAGAGTTGAAAGAGTCTATCTTTAGTAGGATGCTAAGTATGCACTTTTTACAGACTTTTGGTTATTATGTGTGATCATGGAATGTTAGTGGGTTAGTAGACCCAGTTAAGTGTACAAAGATATATAGTCATATTATAGGTTCATAGGTTGGTACTGGGCTATCTGCCCGAAGGCATATATTAGCCCAGCCACATTGTGCAGTATTCACCGCCCCCTTTAGTAGTTCCCTAGACCCTTGTACTAGCAGCTAGTACCCTTGGCCCCTATCTAGTAGTGCTGTTGGTGTGATCCCCGGTGTGAACTTTCTGTTACCCATCCACTCATCAAGGTTCCTCTTGAAGAGTGATAGTGAGGGACTCTGTCTTATGTAGATCGGGACCTTGTTCCATAGTAAGGGAAGTCTCTGCAAAGGGAATCTATCCCTTCAGCATGTTCTATTCATTGTTGTGTTGAGATTTATATCCATAGAGCATGTAGCTCGAGTAGATTTGGCTTTGCTAAGATGGAGCATGTTCAACAATTCTGGGTTGGACATGGCTCTGTACGTTAGACAGAGATTGCCTCTGAGAAAGCAGTATGCAACAGAGAACAGTCTTAGCTTTTTCAATCGTGCTGCATAGGGCAACTGTTTGAGGCCAGTAATCCTCTTGGTTAGGTACCTCTGTGGGTCTCTCCAGCTGCTGGAGATGTCTAGCCAGGTACATTCCAATTGGTGCATTGTACTCAATAATGGGTCTGATGAGGGAATAGTAGAGGGGCACCATTACATCCTTAGATCTTGATGCGAACCCTTTTGTGATCAGATGGGTCACATAGAAGGATTTTCTAACCACTTTGGCAACATGGTTATCAAAGGAAAGCTGACTAACTACTTGGGTCCCTAGATCCCTTATTTCTTCTTCAGATTTCAGGGGATTACCTCCTATGTTGTAGTTTGCGGGTACTCTGTTTTTTCCAAAGGGGATTACTATGCATTTTTTTTGCATTTAGCTAGAGACCATGGCTTTGACACCATGCATCAGTCTCATTTAGGCCCTTCTGGAGGATCTCCATGTCGGCCAGAGACTCTATTATAGCACCCAGTTTGCAGTCGTCCGTAAGACTTCCCCTCAGACAGTTGGTTTGCAAGAAACATATCTTGGAGAGAATGAATATAATAAACTAAATTGAGGGTAATATCTGGTTAAGGCATAAACTGGCCTTCAACGGGCTAGGAAAAGGAGGGGCGGTAGCCATCTTAAAAAATAGACCTTTCCATTCAAAGTTGAGAATGAGTTATTGGATGTCAAGGGTAGGTATAGACTCATAGGCAGTTACTAGGCATGCAGTTCAGGAGACCATTAACAAGTCTAGCCCAAATTCTACTGGTCAAGTGACTTGCTCATGGTCACACAGTAGGCAAATGAAGGCTGAGTAAACCAAACTCTGTACCTGTCTGTTAACAGCTCATAGTCCTAGTCTACTCTGCCAACTGCTAGATGTACTAACTGCCAGACTGTGGTTAAGGTGAAATTAGGTAATCAGAAAGTATTTATAGCCTCAGGTTATAGTTCATGGGGTGAGATCTGGGGGTAATTTGTAAAACAATTTTAGACTTTCATGAGGTAATACTTATTGTTGGTGATTGAAACATACAGGCTATATCCTGAGATGTTCAATGGGGTTTGAGAATGCTAAGATACCCAAGAAAGGAGACACTTATTAAAAGTATTGTGAGATGATGGGGTGAGTTAATGTGAAATGAAAAGTACTTCACTTATTGCTCCCCTTTCTATGATCGTTATTCTAGGACTGATGGAGTAATGATGGTGAATGAACATAAGTATTTGGTAAAGTGTGCAGTGACTCAGCCCATAACAATTTCTGATTATGTCCTTCTCTCATGGCAGGCTGTTATGGGGAAACAAGAGATAAGGAGATATTGACAATTTAATACTTTCTTTATGAAGTATCAGAATTTTGGTGAGGGAAACCTGTAACTACTAAGGGGGTGGGGGGGCCCCCTGACACAACCAGAGGATTTTTATTTGGAAAATGGGAGGCATTTATACTGTACTGGAAACTGGGTTTCGTTTTCTTTATCAGTAATGTAAGGAAAGGGTAACATGTGCCCTGGCAACACTGGCGGGATTAGGTGGATATGCAAAGTAGTCAGGAGGCTGGGGATGATACAGGAGCTAAGAAGGCTGTAAAGGGATGTTAAGAAATTCAGAGGATTTTATAGCTGGAGATTGTCTTCTGGGTTCTCATTCTAAGGGAAGCTGAGTTAGAAGTGGGAGGCTATGCATCAGCATGGCTAGCAGTAAAACTGAGGCAAGAGAAAGTACAGACTTTGATAACTGAAATTAGTTTGTCTGATGGTCCTTATATTAGACAGGCTCCAGAGAACATGAGGGATGTTTTAGGGACTATTACCAGAAGTTAAAGAAGAAGCAGAAAGTCCACACTCAAATGGAAGATAAGGATCAAATTGTTTTCTTGGAGAGTATTGTTTTGCCAAGGTTAGACCCTCTCCTAGCAAGGAACATGGTGGGCAAGGTACACGGAGAAGAGTTTTGTGATGTACTAAGACAGTTCCCGAGGAGGAAAACAAAGGGCTTGGTTGACATCCTAGTAGAATTGTATCAACTAGGAGGGAGATAATGCAGGAGATTATCCTACATTTAATGAATAATATGTTGGAGTCAAATCAAATACCTATACCTTGGAGAGTGGCGGTGGTGGCTGTCCTCCCCAAAAAAGTTAAGGATTTTCTTCTTCCCAGTACCTATAAACCAGTCTCTACCCTAAATCAGGACTGCAAGATGTTCATGAGTATCCTAACTAGATGACTGATCAATAATATATATGTTCTTTAGTCCACCAAGTCCAATGTGAGTTTATCTGGGATAGGCAGACTTTTGATTACGTTGTTAAGACCTTGTGGTAGCTGAAGGAGACAGTTGCACAGGTACCCCTTCAATGATTGTTAGCCTGGATGAAAAAAATGCTTTTGATATGCTCAAGTAGAGTTTTCTATAGAAAGTGTTGAAGAAATGTGACTTTCTGACCGAGTTGTCACAGCTCATTGCAGTTCTATATGAGGAAGCAGTGGGTTGTGAAAATGTGAATGCAGCTTTGTCAGGGGGGCTTGTGTTGAGGACGGGCATAGTCAGGCTTGCTGACTCTCTCCTTTGCTGTTGGATCTCAGTTTAGTGCCTTTAACCATATCATTGTGAACCTCTCAGATTAAAGGGTTTAGAGTTGGGGGTGCTCATTTTAAACTTTCTTTATATGCAGATGACCTGCTGGTGTAATTAACTGACCTGGAGTGGGATATGGAAAAGTTGGTTTCTCGACTGCAAGAGGAGGAATTTGGTCAGATTTTAGATTATAGGACTTTGATAATAAATCACATCCCTTCACCAAAGCTTGTAAGAAAGTAACATGTTTTGTTAATAGAAAAGATAACATACTTTTAATACTTAAGGGTGCAGATAACTCCATTCCTGAAAAAACATGACCACTCTTATATATACAGCCCCTTGTTGAGATGAGTTGGGTACTTTTGCAGAGATGAGCTTATTTGATCCTAGAACTTTTCTAAAAAGTAAGTTCTTTACACATGAGTTTGTTACTACGGGGTTTTTTGGTGTTCCCCTTCCTGCCTAGAAACTTTTTTTTTCACCAAAATGAAAGGGCTCATGGCTCATTTTATTTTGGAAAATTGCTAGGGCAATGGTAGCCTGGGTGAAGCTGACTTGACCCATGGACTATGGTGAATTAGGGGTACAGAATTTATAGATTTACTGGATTGCACTGTAGGTGTATCTGTTCCTAAAGTTGTATGCTAAGCAGGATGAAGTGAACTGAATCATTGCTTGGGTTTCATTTGTGACAGAGCTGGTAGAGTTAGAGAAGGTATCTACAGCAATAAGAATTGTTCTAAGCACAACAAATGATTTGAGGAACAGAAATGACTGGCTACAGCATTGAAATTGTGGGGTATAGGGTAATGGATTTGAGTTTTACATCCTATAATTATAGGTTTTGCAGAGGCCTGGCAGCTGTGACATAATTATATTGATTTGGTGGCCTTTACAGACATCTGTTAATGGGAGTAGGTAATCAGTGAGGGGTGGTTGATACAGAGGGATGAAACGGAGGCAAATTGGAACCTTATGAGTGCCGAACTGTTGATATGCTGAGATATAATGGCTAAAAGCATGAACATTTTGAGGAATTTGCCTTGGGAAATACAGATGTCACCACTGGGCTTGCTTGCCCTTGAGTGGAAAGGGGGTCTCCAATGGAGAGCAGAAGTATAAGCAGACTTCATGGTACATTATGAGAGGATGACAGTGAGTTAGATTTCTGCTCCAAATGGGAACGTTTTTTTGCAGGTGGCAATTACTCAGAAGGCTTGGAATAAAGTCCTTAAAAATATAAGAGAAGCTACAAGTGTGAAGAAGTTTTGGATATTTGTTTGGAAGTATCTTCACAAATAGTTTTATATACCACTAAATCATATGTTTCCAGGGATTTCAATTAAATACTAGAGATGTTTGGGAGAAGAAGTAGGAGACTGGAGGCATATATTTTGGGACTGTTCTAAATTAAGGGTGTTCAAGCAGTGTTTGGGAGAGTAGCTGGGGAGACTATGGTCTGACAGTGTAGAGCTGACAATGAGCCTGTTTTTATTTTTGGTAGTTTGTAGGGAGAAATGATGCAAAAGTGACACAGCCCTGCTGGCAGTGATTTTACTTGCTGATAAGAAATCTATAAACTGCAAGTTTATGAAGCAGGACCATCCAGTAATCAATTATGTACAAGGTATAGTGCAAGAAATGGCTAGAGAGGAGGTGTGGAACCTCTAAGATGATATGACAAAACAGTTGAACATCAAGTGGCAACAACTGTAAGGTGAGTTTGGGAGGGAATTCCCAGTCCAATGAAAAATATGTTTGAGGAAGAGTTAGATCAGTGATGTTTTTGCCTTCCTTGGTTGATTATCAAGAGAGACCCCAGCAGCAGTGTTAGCTGTTTTACTGTTTATAATGTTTTGCTATAAGTATTGACAATTAGTTTGAAGTTCATTCGAAATGTTGGGTTAAATGGTGTTGGATTGTGAAGATTTATGGTATATAACAATTATATGCAATACATATGAATATAAATAAACAATAGGCACCATTCCATAAGGCAGTGAATGAATGAATGATTACTCTCAAATACTTAACCTTTGTCTTTAATGTATCTGTTAATCATGGAGTAACTCATGGATTTTTGGATATACAGTATTAATTGACTTAGTAATGACCTGCAAACTCTGAAAACAGCCTTTGATGTGCCACCTTGCCCAGGAATTCCCAATGTTAGACTTTCCATGATATGGAAGATAATAAGCACCTTACTGCAAAAATAAGTTGCTATGTCCTTCATGCATTTCAGACAAATTGTTAGTCACTATGATAACCATTATCCAGAGTCTTAGCTCCAATAATCTATATCTAAGTACATTGCTTCACAGCCTGTCTCTGGACATGGAGTTCCTAGTATTAAAATGTTTGTCTCTTCAGACCACTCAAAAATACAGCCCTGTATATGATGGTTGGAGGAATTTCCCCAAGTACATGACAAACTTGGATGGTCAGTTTATGGCTATGATAATGAACAGTATCATACATCTAAAATGTCAGGCTCTAGTGCAACACTTTTCCATTTGAACTACTGTCTGCATACTACCAAGCTACTGGATTATGATCAGAGACAGATGCAAGTTGTTTCCTGTATAATTAAGGTTGTAGCTTCTAGAAGGCCCACTCTAAACACAAGCATCCCTTCTATACAGTCAAAAGTATACAGCTCAGGCCTACCACTAAGTGTTTCCTTTTCTAAGGACTGAAGGGACTCAGTACTATCTTCAGGCTATGGTCTCATTCATCTATTTGTATCGTTATTGGTGGTCTGTATTCTGTATTGACTAAATAGTAGGACTGTTATTGCCTCATGGTTTCTGTAAGGACTCTTAGCAGACTTGACTGTATATTTCTTGGTTGGTTTCACTTTTTGGCATTATCTGTGAGGGGGGTGGCCACTGTGCAACAAGAAGGGACATACTTTAAAAAAAAAGTGCTCAGGCATCCCAGCAAATGCTTTCAGTTGTTTTCCAGGTACAAGGTTGTATGACATCAGCAGTACCTTCATGATTGCAGGATCTTGTCAAGTGTGGTCACTGTGTACCAAGGCAGGATGTGTATAACACAACCACTTGCTTGTCTTATAACATGATCATCAGCTCTACATGTCTAAATTTTATTAACACTTCATTGGCATACTGGATGTGACCCTGATATGCTGTCTAAACATAACAATGGCATTAGTGCAAGGCAGACTCAAAACAAAAAAAAAAACATGGTTGGTCAGCCTCTGTAGTGGCTAGGACTGCATTCAATATACATGTCATTATTCTGAATATGAATGGACCAACGTGTGCATGTAATGTCGGTATCTCTTGCACTGTTAAGTGTCAAAGGCACTTTCCAGTAAACTTTATTTAATTTAACATTAATTAAATATCACATGTTTCATAAAAGTACTCAAGAGCTTAATTTATCAAAGACTGACTCTGTGCTAAGTTTTCTGAATGATATACAAAGAACTTTGTACTGCAATCTTTTTAGGAAATCAGAGTCCCAGGAACTTTTGGATGCCTGAATCACTTGCACATGTTAAGATCTCCTTGAACTCTTCTGCTGTTGTCAACAAGTTTCCTGTGGTATCTCGCAGATAGCCTTTTGGTTATTTGGATGCCAGGGTCATAACTGTATTCTGGAAGGAACCATTACACATACCTAAAAATCAGATTACTGATATCAGCAAATGGACATCACATCTACATGAAACACAGCTCTCCCAAAACAAATGACAAGATCTCCTGGCTGAAATAAAAAAAAAAAACGCACAAATTAGAAATGCAGTGAAACATATGGGGAGTCCCAGAACCCCCAGACATAGTGGCTTTGCCCCTGCCCTCTTATAATATTAGTGTAACTAATACAATGAAGCACAATCAGAAAATGTAAGGCACCTTTTCCCACTGCAACACATGATTAACTCTGCAACACAAAGAATACAATTCATTTTTAGTAGTTGTTCATATCAAATTCAAGCTTACAGGGGACCAGAGTCTGTTCCAACAAGCAATGGGTACAAAACCAGGACTGCCTTTAGACAGCATGCCAGTCTATTACAGAGTACACACACTCACACAGTTATACTTACAGGTACATCTAGTGCTAGTTTTGTATCACCCAGAAAAAAAGCTAGCCGTAAACTGGAGACACAGAAAAAAAAACATGGAAACACAGACAGATTATGAAAACTCCTGTGGTCCAGTTTTTTTTTTGAAGAACAGACGATTATGGATGCCAAGATAAAGGATGATACATATAGACCAGTCCATCTTCCATGTTAACAAAATAAAATTAAATAAATAAAATATTATGCCAT
>NC_056729.1:1244629954-1244724954 GCF_019279795.1 Protopterus annectens
CAGAAGCTAAGCCAATTGTTAGAGTCTATCATTTTTTACTTGTATTGTAGCATCATCCTTGGAGAAGGTAGAATGCTGCTTAATGATAGTCTTATACTTGCCTGTGACACATAATCTGAGAGCTCAGTCATGTCTCTCTTCATATAGTCTATTGAGGTACGTCTCAAGTCATTCACCCTGGCACGGACTATGACGGAGTCATGGCGGTACTTGTGGTTGAGTGACTTGAGTGCTTGAGTGACTTGATGGCTCCTGATAGGCAGCAAACTGTAACCCACTTCTCATCCATCCTGGTGAGGGGAACATCCATGTGTCTCACAATGGAGTCACCTATGACCAATACATTATGTTGTGTGATGATATGCTTTATGGGCGAATTTGTTGAGACACTAATGTGTTGTTGTTTTGTGTTGTAGTTGGTTTTTGCATTACATGTGTAAATGGCTTCTGTCTGGGAGGTCTCTGATCTTTTGGTAATTTACTAGTGAGTACCTCCACATATGTATGTAAAAAAAAAAAAAAAAAAAAAGCTATGTAGCATGGGGAGTTAATGCAGTCAGTGTGTTCTAGTTGTGATGGGCTCGGGTTCGAAACATGGTAGAGGTATTTATTTAGGTGGGAGGTTGGTATAATGGTTAAGGTGTTTGCCTTACAGACACAAAGTGAAGCATTTGATTCTTACATGAGGTAATTGGCTAGGCTTAAAATGGTCCACATAGGCAGTTAGCCTAGTACTAATCTATGTTCCTATGTGTTGTGTCCTTATTTTGTGTGGGAAGTGTGTGTGCTGACAATCTGTTAGTCATTTGATTTGTCCTTATGTGAGACTCTTGCCTCCAATTTCATAGTATAACTACATCTCTCATGTGAAGTGTTTCTTTCAGAAGTAAGTGGTTGTCAGCATACATAAGTGGATTGTTAAACTGCTTCAGGATGCCCATGTCTATCAGGCTGGCCAGAGAGATGATGGGAAACTGCCCATCCACAATAATATACTCTCACTGTATGTTTTATTAGGGAAGGGAATGGGTTAATTTGACAGGACTGTGCTTGTAGGATCGAGACTACAAGAGGGACCTATACTTTGTGTAGGCTAAGGATGATAAATAAGGCAATGCTGCTCAGTGCCCAACTGATTTGCTCCTAGACCAGCAGGAAAGCTTGGAAGGGTTTCACTGACAGCTGTTTAGGGAAAACAGAGAAAGTCACCAAGGCCCTGATAATTGCTGTTGCATGAAGAGCAGCATCACACAAATTCAAGGTTTAAATATGAGCAAAGGGAAACAAGTTTTAAGCTAACTTCCAATCAGGAAACACACAATAAACCTTTCACCAGCAATCCTCAACTCAGACAGGTTATATCAGCACACATCTGCCATAAGGGTGCAGAAAAAAGCTTTCTTACTGTAAAATAGCTGATTTGGATCCCAAGTGTAACAAGACCGCACAAACTACCCACAACAGTCCTACAACTAACAGATACAATGTAATAGAGTGCAATTAACTACGTAAACCAGCAGCAGAAAGTAAATTTTTTTGAAACTGCTAAAGTAGAGTCACAGTATATAAGAAAAGTGCAAAAAGTACTTAGAGCCCTTATGTGTGCTTCCCAGCTCAGATAAACCAGGTAAACACCTACTGCCACTAGATGAATAATCCCAGTCCTAATGTAAAAGCACAGTAACGGATTGTCAGGAGTGAAATGCTACCACAAACAAACTTAAAAAATATGAAATTCTACCACAAACAAACTTAAAGATATGGATACAGCAGTGTAATTGAAACAGCTTATAAAAGTGTGATTATTCTATAAAAGTACTTTGTTTCGTGTAAAAGAGCTAAGAGCTACTCAATTGTATAGAATTTATAAAGGCGCCAGTAACAAGATAAGCTGATTAATAAGCCCTCTAGCCCATAAAACTACATGCAGAAATCTCAAGTGTTTCCCCCAACCTAAACAGATCAGGCTATCTCCCAGTGCACTGCATGGAAAATCCACTGACCTCTTGATGTAAGCACAAATGCTTGCTAGAGTATAAGAATATCCTAATTTATCCAACAGCTAGGTAGATAATTAATTCAGAGCAAGTAAATCAGTAGAACTGACAATGATGAGATAAAATGCACCTTTTCAATGTAAGCACAAGGAAAGGTAAATAAATAATTCAAGATATCAACAACAGTGTAGAAAAGGAGGAGCTTATTAAACTCAATTTACAGTAGGGGTGGGCAGCTTAAAATCACCAGGTTTACAAAGGAGATCAACAAAGGTGAGGGTGGTGGGTTGGAAAAACTAGCAGAAAATTACCAGAAATGCTATAGTTTATGCAGGCTTGAAATCTTTGTAGAAAAAACAAAGGCCCAGAAATTCACTGTGTATTTAAGTATCACCCAAGAGGCAATTTAATCAATGAAAAAAACACGTGAAATCTACAGCCTAGATAATTTAAGTGTCTACCTCTCACATAGAACAAAACACCAGGTCAAGCAGATTTCTTAAAAACAAAATGGAGCAGGTAAAGCAGAAAGCAATTATATCAGCAAGTCACTGTATCAATTCTAAAACCTGAAACTTGAATATATGCTTCCCACTTCTTTTAGTAACATGACTGGCTAATGCATTGATATGTTTTCCTTAGTTATATCAGATAAATGTACATGGACATGTTCTCTGAATGTCCGATTAGTTTGGCCAACATAACAAGTTTTGCATTCTCTGTACTCAGCTAAATAAACCAATTGTTTTGTAGAGCAGTCTGCATAATATTTAAAAATGCAACAAAAGCCTATTTTTTATGTAAATAACTTCCTTTGTTAATATGCTTATGAAAGGAACACCTTCTGCATGGAAAGGTTCTTTTCCTATTTGATCTAATCTTATTATATGCATTCTTATAACTTCATTAACTTCATTTTTAGATTATTATTTCTAAAAGAAAATCCAGGCACATTTTCTACTATGCCCCATTGTTATGTATTTCATTCTAATCTGTTGAATAAATTATCACTGTTATTGTTACAAACTGTTTTAGGTGCACTAAAGTAAGGTGTGGTTGCAGCTCCTCATTGTAACATTATTTGATCCTTTACATCCATTCTCTATAAAATCATTGCAAAATTCATTTGTAGTGTCATGTAGCAATGCTAGCTTTGTTGTTAGGCCAGATGTTCTCAATAGTTGACCTTAAAGTATATTCACAGCACCACCAAAAGAACTATATGACCATGGTAAAACAAAAAAATGACTAGCCAGTAAACAGCACACACTGTTTATTATCTCTGTGATGTCTTGGCTAGTAAACCTTTAAATATATTACCACAAATGTAACTAAGAGTTGTGTTTATACCTTTTCTTGTAAACAACTGTCTGAAGTATGCCATCAGATTCCTTAATGAGCTTAACAAATAAAAAAATTCTAGGTTTTGTTCAAAATGTTTTATATCAAATTTCAAAATAGATGACTTGTGTCTTCTAAGTACTTATTAAACTCTTAGCAAATCTATGTCACCTTGACAAACCATAAAAACTTCATCAATAAATCACTGTGTCAATATTTACAACCTATTGACACTAAATGAGGTAGCTTATTCTCTTTCACTTCAGATCTTACCCCATTAGCTTTTTATTTGTTTTTATTTTATTCAGTTGGTATCTTGGTATACCCACTGGTCTCAAGTCTCCCATTTTAGGGGTGACTCAAGAGCATTGTCTGGTTAAGTGATTTGCTCAGATTCATTCAGTAGGTAAATGGAGGTGGAAGTAATCCAACCCTTGTACCACTGCTACAGGAATCGATTTAACAATTCAGAACATTAATCCTTGCAGTCTAAAAAACAGTTTTTAAATAGATGAATGCTGTTGCCCAAAGGGTCAGTGGCAACTCAGTTTCCTCCATCTGTTTATAAACCATCTCTGTCTTTGTCTCTTCTTGCTTTATCTCCTTTATATGCCACTTCATTATTGAACTATCCTTTAACTCACCAGCTTATCTCTAACTATCTGTTATACATTATATAACATTCAAAGAACATTTTTTTCTGAACAGTTGCAGGATATTCTTATACCTCACATAAGTATACTGTACTGACAGGGTATCCACTGCTAACATACTGCATATTATTATAGCATCAGTTATTAGTGTACTGTTTGTTTATTTGTCTTATATATGTGGCATTTATTTTTCTTCCCCAGGCTGAGATGGAAATAGTTCCACAGGAATTAATGTTCTGCCTTGATTAACAAATAAAATTAATAAACTATATAATGAATAACTAAACTCCATCCACAATCCCCTTTTCCCATTTTTGGCACATGAGGTCAGGGTGTCACTTCAACAGTGATAATCATCTAGAGCCAAGGTTCACACCACTGGGTGGCTAGCCCTGCCATGGAATGACTGACCTAAATGTTATGGTTTAGTATTAAAATAAAGTCAGGGATTGAGGGATGGCCTAAGATATGATATCACCTAGTTGGTTCAGTGCATAGGGTTTTTAGCATTCATGATTAACTCCACCTCAAAATTGCCTTTCCAAGGAAGAAAATTATATATATATATATATATATATATATATATATATATATATATATATATAAAGTGGTTCATTTTACCTGATAATAAATCTTTCCCAGATTTAATCCTACATCTTAAATTTACAGATTCCAAGAAACCATGCAAGAGTAATTTAAACAGCTTCATGAATTATTTAAGTCTGCATATTTCCAGTGTTTGTAAAAAAAAAATAATGCCCTTATTGTATTTGACAAATTATTTGTCTAACACTTTCAAATTTAAAATACCACACTTCACTCTTGCTACTTGTGAAAGATCTTTCCACAAAATGGAACCTGCACCATAGAACACACTTCATAGTTAAATCATAGATGTTAAAAATGTGTCAGTTAAAAGCTAATTTCATATCTGTCAGGGATATAAATGCATCTTTTTTTAGACATGATGGTTCATTTTCTTCATCCGTCTATCTGTAACTACTGAGACCATTTACTATTTATGACTCTTTACAAGGAAATTACCAACATTAAATCTGTACATTTTATTCTAATTCTTCTCCTTTTCACTACTTGCTATTTCAAACTTCAGGTTATTTTTTGTATATTTTCAGGGGGAATGTATATATATATATATATATATATATATATATATATATTTATATTTATATATGTGTGTGTATGTGTGTGTGTGTGTATATATATATATCTATTATAGAATGACTGGCCATTAATATTCTAAAATGAACACACTGACTGGCCAGCCCAACCAGCATGCCCATTGTAATCTGAGAATATACCAACGGAAAAAGGTCCAGTCGCCCGGAATTTTTTCCGTTGGTATATTCTTTAATTTTAACTTTTTTTCAACAAAAATGAAAACAAAATTTGTAGTCTGGAGGACTCTGGACATACGAGGGAGACACCATACATTAAATACAAGGGAAATCAGGTAAGTTGTTTAAAACTAAAGACACGTACCTGATTTCCCTTGTATTTCCCCATTATGTCTCTCTCCTACCCTAAACTTCCTGAACCTTTATTTTTTAATAAAAAAAAAAAAAGAAAAGAAAAGCGGAGCAACTGAGATATACTTTTCTCTTTTGCTTACTTTCCCGAGCACTGATGTACTGGGTATGGGTGGGAACGCAAGTCCCATATGCATGCGCAGTACATCAACACAAGGAAGCAGTATACCACTAGCCACGGAAGATGAGTAATGCACCATTATACAAAGACATTATCTAAGAAAAGTAAGTATTTTTTTTTCTTAAATAATGTCATTGTATAATAGCAATAACTGACTCCGTGGTTGTGGTATATTGAAATTTACCCATGGTTGGCTTTATTTAATCACTCAGGCTTCACCTTTGTGATTAAATCACGCCGACCATGGGTAAATCTTCAATATACCACACTGATGTCATCAGTTATTGCTATATTGTTTGACAGAAGCCCGCTTTTCATTTTTTTTTATGAGGGAGGGGTATAAAAGCAAGTTTGTGGAAGAAGGAGGCAATATAGAATGTAGCAGGCCCAGACAAACATAAAATGCAGAGACAGCCAGGAGTGGCATGAACGCTAAATGAAGGAAACAAATGGGAAGAAATGGATTCAGACCTTTATTTTTATGTTGTAATTTGGAAATCACATTAAAGGAAAAAAAAACTTTTACATGTTTTTTTCCCCTAGTCACCTAGTATGATGGTGTTTGGAGATACATTTATCCCCTCCAATGTTTTCAGGAAGGCCATGTGAGGTTCCTGAGTTTGAGAGGGTGGCCTGTAACATGCTACAAATTGCAGAGCAGTCTTGCCTATGGTTAATTGCACCTGGATGGTCTCGATGCATGCGTTGCCACCAACTGAGGTGTGGGTGTCCTTTATGAATATGGACACCCCCTCCTTCTTGGTGTTGTCCGATTTTGGGGCGGAGCGATCACAGGGTGAAACCTGTTAGTGCTGGGGTGCTCTCAGGAGCCTTGAACCAGGTTTCTGTCACAGCACAGACATCGATGTTCTCCATATTGAGAAGGGCCTTGAGTGCGTGCATCTTGAGATTGAGACTTCTGGCATTGAGCAGCATTACCCTTAGTTTTAAATTCTGGTGTCATTCAAAGGGGATCCAATGTCTGTCTGCCTGGGATGACATGCTGGACAAGCCACGCTGCTTCGCAGGGGACGGCTTGCACCTGTCACCCCTGGGCTTCCGGATATTGGCAAAGGCTCTTGCCACCCCCATAGTGCCTTTTTTAGGCAAGGCTCAAATTCTAAACCTACCACCCTAGAACACCAAAAAGGAAAAAAACTAAGGGTAATGCTGCTCAATGCCAGAAGTCTCAATCTCAAGATGCACGCACTCGAGGCCCTTCTCAATATGGAGAACATCGATGTCTGTGCTGTGACAGAAACCTGGTTCAAGGCTCCTGAGAGCACCCCAGCACTAACAGGTTTCACCTCATATCATGCGTTCCGCCCCAAAATCCGGACAACACCAAGAAAGGAGGGGGTTGTCCATATTCATAAAGGACACCCACACCTCAAGGTTGGTGGCAACGCACGATGCATCGGAGACCATCCAGGTGCAATTAACCATAGGCAAGACTGCTCTGCAATTTGTAGCATGTTACAGGCCACCCTCTCAAACTCAGGAACCTCACATGGCCTTCCTGAAAACATTGGAGGGATAAATGTATCTCCAAACACCATCATACTAGGTGACTTCAACTACCCTAATATAGACTGGGAACACTACTCAAGCCCGAACAGTCTAACCCAAAGATTCCTGGAGTTCATAAACTCAAATGCCATGGAACAACTAGTCACCATCCCCACAAGAGGTGAAAACATACTTGATCTCATCATCACGAACATGGGATCAAAATGTTCAACACCAGAAGTATTGCTCTCACTGGTGAGATCCGATCATAAACTAATCTGGCTGGAGGTCCTCATCGCCCGCCCACCTCAAACAAAAGAGACCACAGTGAAAAACTTCTCAAAAGCCGATTTCACACTTCTAAAAACTAGTGTGGTCTCCTTTAAGGCCCCTGAGCCAGTGGTAAACATTACTCAAACCGCTGAATCACTTACAAATGCCTTCTACCAGCACCTACAGGACTGCATGGATCAGGCAATCCCAAACAAAACTAAGACTCTCAGTACCAAAGGCAAGCGTCCAGTCTGGTGGACCCCAGCCATAAACAAGCTCTACAACAAAAGGAGGAAGCTACTACAAGATAGAGCAAAATCCTTGAAAGGTAAGACACCTTTGATCATTATAAGTAAAAACTAAGAGCTCTCATAAAATCATCCAAGGCAAATTTTGAGAGAAAAATCGCCAAGGACTCTAAAGACAATCATAAGGCCTTCTTTAGCTATGTTAGAAACCTAGGAGGAAACTCCCAGATATGCTCAGAATTAGTTCAAAATGATGTGAAAATTACTGAACCTACACACATTGCTAACATACTGGCTGACAGGTTCAGTGCAAACTTCTCACTCCCCCAAAAGGAGAGATATCTATTCCAGAGGATTGTAGCCCCCAAACATCTCCAACGCCCAGGTGAGAACTGCCCTCACTAAGGCAAAAACACAGCATCCATGGGACGGATGGTGTCCCCGGCTGTGTGCTTCATGAACTCAACGAGGAATTAAACCCACAGTTAGGACAGCTGTTTAATCTTAGCCTCACCTCAGGATACATACCCAAGGAGTGGCGCATGGCGACTGTGGTCCCACTTCATAAGCGGTGCCACCACAGACCCTGGAAATTACCGCCCCATTAGCTTGACAAGCCTTATCTGCAAAGCCATGGAGAGGATCATAATGGAACTCATAAATAAAGACATAGGGAACTTGCAGACTTTGGATCCAACCCAGTTTGGCTTTGTCAAAGGCAGATCCTGCCTCTTAAACTTGGTTGACTTTTTCGAGACAGTCACCAAGGCCATTGATGAGGAAAGGCAGTCCATACAGCCTACCTCGACCTGGCAAAGGCCTTGACACAATACCCCACTCAGGTATCATCGAAAAACTCATCAGCTTGAATGTAAACCCATACATCACAAGATGGGTTGCAAACTGGCTAAGCGACAGAACCCACAGGGTCAGAGTTGCTGGAGCCATGTCAGACTCAAAGCCTGTCACAAGTGGTGTCCCACAGGGCTCAGTCCTGGGTCCACTCTTGTTCGGCATCTACTTTTCTGAAGTACAAGCAAACACAGGAGGGTTATGGCTGACAAAGTTTGCAGATGACTGCAAACTGGGCACCATAGTCGAAAACACATCTGACACAGATATCCTCCAGAAGGGCCTCACAGAAATGGATAACTGGTGCCAGAGCCATGGCCTGAAGTTAAACGCCAAAGAATGCATAGTCACACCCTTCGGGAAAAACAAGGTTACCCCTAGCTACCATATAGATGGCAATCCACTGAGCACAGAAAAAGTCATCAGGGATCTGGGGACCCAAGTTGACAGTAGCCTTTCGTTTGACACTCATGTTGCTAAAGTAGTTAGGAAAACCTTCTATATCACCCACCTGATCATGAAGGGATTCACATCTAGATCAAGGGAGGTCACCGTCCCCCTGTACTCATCACTCATTAGACCTATGATTGAGTACAATGCCCCGTTCGGAATGTATCTGACCAGACACCTGATGCAGCTTGAAAGGCCCCAAAAGTTCCTCACCAAAAGGATAAAGGGTCTCAAAAATATGTCTTATGCTGCCCGACTGAAAGAACTCCAGCTCTATTCAGTCTCATACCGCTTGCTCAGAGGTGACCTGTGCCTGACATATAAGGCCATGTCAAACCCAGATTTGATGAATATGCTTCACCTCAAAAAATCTAGATCCCTCAGAACCACAAGGGCGGGAGACTTAAACCTTGACACGGTTATAAAGAGAACGTGCTGGAGGGACAGATTCATCACCCAGAGACTCCCTATGCTGTGGAACAAAATCCCGGTACATGTGAGGCAGAGCACCTCGCTGGCCTTGTTCAAGAGGAATCTTGACCAATGGATGGGAGATCGCAGATATACCCCAGGGATTACTTCAGTGTCATTGCTTGACAGAGGCACAGAAAAATGATAGGCATAGTTTTTATTCAAACTAAAGGGGTGGCGAAAGCCACATAACTATGGGCTAGGCTTATAAATACCCTTGGGCAGATAGCCTAGTATGAACCTATGAACCTAAATATTAAATTTCATAATGTGTAATGGACTTCTACGTGGCTTATAACCTGTGCTAAACCAAACTTTTAGGGATTAAAAAAAACAGTTGTAGCATAAGTAAACTGGCATCTCTAATGAAATGCCTCATGACACAGTTTTGGGTAATATATGAATTAACTTGAGTTTCACATTTTGTAAATTTCAGACAGTGATACAGGGAATACACAGATGGCTGAACACAAGCTGCATTTCATCTGAAAGGAGGGAATCTGGGTACCACATATAAATAAGTTAGGTATCTTCATCATATCTAGATACAGAATTTTGTCTAGAATTGTGGTTGTCCAAGAACAGACCCTTGTGGGACTCTGCAGGACATTTTTCCATTTATTGAGGATTAATAAGATCCATATCTATATCTATTTCTGTATATATTTATATCTATCTATATATGTATAGTGCAGAATCAATTCAGTAGATAGTTGCGAGTCCATTGTACAACCTCTGGAGAAGCTACAGTCTAAGCTTTTTTTTTAGTACTTGCTTGACTGACCATTTAAAAGGTTCTTTTATGTATATTTGTAGGTAAGATGTGCATTTGATTTGTAAATAACACGTTATTAATGTCAATCTGTATCATTATTTTGGTATAGCCATTTTCTGTTATGTTCCTGTCTGTTAATCATTGCAGTGATGTCTTTGGATTTTACATCCACATTAGTTTATGTTTATTATTTTTCATTTGGAGTTGTCATGAGCTATTGCTGTAAAGGTGGCATCAGTCATGAGTTAGATATTTTTTTCTTGTGTGATTTCTGGATAGTGTTGATAATAATTTGTTGTGTAAAATTAACATCTGAGTTATGCTCACAAGTTACAGCAGGTAGTACAAGCTTTGTGTACATTAGCTTCACAATCGTGCTTGTTTAAAATAAAAATTGGAATATGTAACCAGAGATTGTTTTGCTACACTACTCATTTAACTGACATTTTGACTGTAGTTTATGCTTTTTTTTCCATTTCTTCATGCTGTCAACAATAGATCTGTAATGCTTGTTTGTTCTTTGACAACAAGCTCTGTACATTTATAGTTGCTACTTCCCTACTTAAACGTCTTGCAGTTTGTAATTAAATGTAGACATTTGCTGTTCAAATTATTTTATATTTCTACGTGATCTATGTACAGTATAGAAGTAGTATATTAAACTGTGCTGCATATTAAATGCAAATTCCAAAAAGTATACAGTGGATATAAAAAGTGTACACACCCCTGTTAAAATGCCAGGTTTTTGTGATATAAAAAAATGAGACCACAATAAATCATTTAAAAACTTTTCCCACCTTTAATGTGACCTATAACCTGTACAATTTAACAATCTGTTAGGGGGAAAAAATGTACAATACGCTGGTTGCATAACTGTGCACACTCTTAAACTAACACTTTGTAGTGTGAGCACACCCTTAAACTAATACTTTGTTGAAGCACCTTTTGATTTAATTACAGCATTCAGTCTTCTTGGGTAGGAGTCTATAAGCATGGCACATCTTGACTTGGCAATATTTGCCCACTCTTCCTTGCAAAAGCGCTCCAAATATGTCAGATTACGAGGGTATCTTTTGTCCACAGCCCTCTTCAGGTCACCCCACAGATTTTCTATTGGATTTAGGTCTGGGCTCTGGCTGGGCCATTCCAAAACTTTAATTTTCTTCTGATGAAGCCATTCTTTTGTTGATTTGGATGTATGCTTGGGGTCATTGCCATGTTGAAAGGTGAAATTCCTCTTCATCTTCAGCTTTCTAGCAGAAGCCTGAAGGTTTTGGGCCAAAAGTGACTGGCATTTGGAACTGTTCATAATTCCCTCCACCTTGACTAATGCTCCATTTCCAGATAAAGAAAAGCAAACCCAAAGCATGATACTGCCACCACCATGCTTCACCATAAGGATGGTGTTCTTTTGGTGATGTGAAATGTTTTTGCGCCAAACGTACCTTTTGGAATTGTGGCCAAAACGTTCAACCTTGGTATCATTAGACCACAACACATTTTCCCACATGCTTTTGGGAGACTTGATGTATTGTTTTGCAAATTTTAGCCAGGCCTGGATATTTTTCTGTGTAAGAAAATGCTTCTGTCTTCCAACCCTACCCCATAGTCCAGACATATGGAGAAACGAGAGATTGTTGTCACATGCAGTACACAACCAGTACTTGCCAGAAATTCCTGCAGCTCCTTCAGTGTTGCTGTAGGTCTCTTGGCAGCCTCCGTGACCAGTTTTCATCTTGTTTTTTCATCAATTTTTGAGGGACATCCAGTTCTTTGCAACGTCACTGTTGTCCCATATTTTCTCCACTTTTTGATGACTTCACTGTGTTCAATGGTATATCCAATGCTGTGGAAATTTTTTTGTACCCTTCTCCTGACTGATACCTTTTAACAATAAGATCCCTTTGATGCTTTATAAGCTCTCTGCAAACCATGGCTTTTGCTGTAGCAAGCAACTGAGTAAATGTCAGGAAAATCCTACTATGACAGCTGAACTTTATTTGGGATTAATCAGAATCTCTTTAATTGATGGCAAGTGTGTACCCAAGAAGACTGAATGATATAATTAAATCAAAATGTGTTTCAACAAAGTACTAGTTTACAGGTATGCACACACAACAAAGTATTAGTTTAAAGGTGTGCACACTTATGCAACCAGCGTATGTACGTTTTTTATTTTTTATATTTTTTTCTCCTAACAGATTTGTTTGTCTTTAATTGAATTGTGTAGGTTATAGGTCACATTAAAGGTGGGAAAAGTTTTGAAATGATTTATTGTGGTCTCATTTTTTATATCACAAAAACCTAGCATTTTAACAGGGGTGTGTAAACTTTTTATATTCAGTGTATCTTTAAGCAGAGATGGACTCATTGAGGTGTATAATGTCTAAAAATGCACATATGAAAACGTGTATAAATATACATTACAGGCTACAGAGTCCGATGAATGGTCCTCACATCATGATCATCCTTTTACAACACAATGAGGAAACTCCTCCATAGTCTTTGTCTGTGAAAGTGATACTGAAACCAAAAAGTGAAACAAATAAATGTTATCAGTGAGAGGGATAGAAAAAACACATGATTAGTACATTGCAAAGTAGGAAACCACAATTATGACAACAAAAGAATGTCAGTGACTTTTTACTTTTTGTAAATCTTTTTTTTTTATTTATTTTCAGGGCAATAAAGATAAACTCATCTAGTTGTAGACATGATATGTTACACTCTTTTGCCAAGTTAATCAGTACAGAATAAGTGGATTGTTTGGATAGAGTTTAAAGATAAGCCAGATGTCCATAAATATTAGGGTGACTGTACAATATCCAAAATAACATCCAAGCCAGTGGGATAAAAGATCAAACCAATTTGTTAAAACTCCAAGAAAGGCCTAGCCAAGCTAGAGTTTTCACTGAGTAGTAATACCTTAGACCTCCTGGAGTGGAGGCCCATGCAAATGACCCCTTAAAGACATATCTGCATTTCAGCTATATTGCTTCTGGAATGCCCATGACTTTTTACATTTTATTTTTTAAGTCTTTATGATTCATTCAGAAAAAAAAATCAGTCTCTCTCTCACTTTGAAAAAATATGCATGCATTACAAGAAAGCTTAAATATGTACTTAAGTACAGTAATAATTAATAATCAATAAGTAATAATTAGTAATTACTTAAGTAAAGTTGGTTAAAACACTGCTACTTGATGATTTTCCTATGCCTTCTGGAATGAATGAAAATTAAACCAAAAAAAGGCTTTATTAAATTTCCCTTTACAAATGGAAATTTAGATCATTTCTATAACTGAATTCAGTGATGTGATGATATAAGGTAGCAGGTGTTAAAAAAAGACTTTCAACACTGAGTATGAAGACATTTTTTTTCTAGTCTTAATGACTTGAAATGCTCAAAATGTGAAATGTGTTATATTTTTATAGCTAGTAAGTTAGCAGACTGCTCATTTAGTTAAACATATAAAATCTTTAAGAGTATGTGTTGCATTTATGAAAATCGTCCATGTATTTGTACTGAAGCTGCTGTATATTGTAAGTATAACTATGTTGCAGCCAGTAACTGTATTCTCTGCTGTTGAAACAAACTGAAATATTTTGAAAATATTTTTAAAAATTCAGAAGACGTTAGTCTGTTCAGATAATAATCTTGAAAAGGAAAGTAATATTTTATTATAAATAACATTTGATCAAATAAAACCATTTTATTGGACTTTAATTAAGCACTGTAGTAGAGGCTGCTACTTAAATGTCCTTTTATAGGCTCCTTATGATCGCACTACTGGAAATAGGGACGAGTAGAGTTACACAAATGTCCATGTATGGAAGTGTCTCCTTAAAGTTGGGGGCATGTATTATATAGTTATTGAAAATATTTGGAGGCCAGGTATATAGGTGATCTTACATGCTAAGAAGCTGACTTGTATGACTGACAGAGAATGTACTACCCTACAGAATGCTTAGCTATATGTATAATTTTGAAATAGTGATGGTGCTTTATTTGGGCAGTGAGAAACTGGCAACTATTAACCAGGCATCTTACCATACTGAAAAAAAAAAAAAAACAACTCAGTCATGCTTGATTTGAGCAATGCCAAATAAACACATAAATAAATAAACAAACATAAATAATCATACAGTACCTTGTAGTGGTCAAAATATGTTTAGCCACAGTTGCTTTTGGTACTACACTTGGGCATTTCACAGCACTGCAGTACACAATTCTAATATAGCAATAAAGAGGTAGGGGCAGAAACATTCATTGCTGTCTTGTCTGTCCAACTCCCTAGATCCATACATTAAAACTATCTAATGCATACCCTTTCATGCCTTACTCCTTACATCACTAGAAGCTTCTTGAACTAAGGCTGCTCTGAGTGCCTCAGCTTATTTTGCTCCAGTGAATTGATACATGTAAAGTTCTCCATACAATGCAGGTGAATCTGCATTTGGCATATCCTTTATTTCACAGGCATTATCATTGCCTTCTATATGGGTCATGCACAAAAAATGTTTGCAATGCTAATTTTCTACAGCATAAGCTGTTAGAACATTTACTCTATAGCTATTTATTCAGAAGGTCATATCCTGTGTATGCAAATTAAGCATCTGCCATTTACCTGACCCTGCTTATGTTTTACTAGCTGCTTACAAAGAATGAATGATATACTGTTCCTGCTGTGATTTTGGTTATGCCACTATTACAAATGTAAATATCGTATAACTATTTACCTGTACATATATTGTGTAGTTTTTGCTGATTGTATGTCTTTTGTTATTGCTTTTTACTGTCATGCGTGCCTTTTCCATTGCTCTCTGGGCTGCGGCTGAAGAGAGTCCACCTGGCTCAGTCCACAATGCTGCCAGGAGAGAGGCAGAAACAGATGAATTGCCCTATCCCATACCATTTTGAGGTGAGGAATGACTTGCTGCATGAGTAAACAAAGCGAAGAACAAATACTGCACCAGCTGTTAGTTTACAAACCTTTTATAGAACACTTGTAATGAAACTGGCATACAGCCATATTTTGAGAGAACACTTTGGGATATAAAAAAGAAACAAAGCTAGAATTTTAGCTGGCTGCTGTTGGCCAGGTGCAATGAAAGACATAGAAAAAAATTCAATGTAGCTTGCTCAAAATGTGAAAAGATACCACTTCATCTTGGGTTCTGTAGTCCACAGATGCATTTGCCTGTTACTCAATTCCCTTTCTAACAGACACCCATGGATATTTGTAGGTTCATAAGTAAACTCTAGTAATGTCTGCAACATATTCTATTGATTTTTGATTATCCTGCTATATTATCTGAAAAAGTAACCCTATGAAAGACATAAGCAAGAGCGTCGGGATTCATAGAGAAATACTCATGGACCAGGGAATTACATTCACATCCAGCATAATGCATCAGTTTTTCCAGTGTTTTAAAGTACAGTAGTTAAAAACTTTAGTGTACCACTCTCAAACAAATTGCCCACTGGAGTGCTTTAATGAAATTCTAAAATCTATGCTAAAGAAGGTCACATACCAGAAAGGTAAGAACTGGGATTAGTTGGTGCTCTATCTATTTTTTTTTTTTTTGTAAAAGTGCCCCAAGTTTCAGAAGGAGTTGCTCCTTTGAAATTACTTTATGGTAGACAACCTTGAGGTTTGCTGGCCATAAAGCAGACTTGGGTGGAGGAAGATAAAAAAGTGGAGGCCAGGTATACGGGTGATCGTACTCTTTAAAAACTTGCAAGATAGGTTAAAATAGTTATGGCAATAGTTAAGGAACACATATGACTTGTAACAGAGGGAATATAATAAACGTAAGATACAGAGAGTTTAAAACAGGGGTTAAAATGCTATCATTAATTCCCACTGCTGAGAATATCATATCAATATTAAGATGGCAAGGCCTTTGAGGTAGTACAAAAAAATGTACGAATGAACCTATAAAATAGACTGGAAAAAGAAATCCAAAACAGACCAACCACATAAACATACAAAAACCATGGAGGGGAACCAAAGCTTCTGCATTTATTTAGCCTGGGAGCTGACATAGGTACTAATAATATGGTATCAGGGAATTATATTCCAGTTGTTTATACAGACAAAACATTGTCTATAGCCCAAAAGCAAGAAGTAAAACAGTTTTTACTAAGGAATTAAGATGTATTTTTAAGTTATCTATTTGAAGATATTAATGCAACATCATATTGAAGCTGTGCCAATGGAAGGTAAACCTTCAACTGCATAGGATACCAGAGTCCCAATGAAAATCAGTAAGAGATGAAATTTTAAAAAATTCTTAAATTAAGAGTTGCTGAGGAGTCCCAAAGTAAATGTAACAGCATGACTGCATATTATAAAATGGGAAGCTTTTCCCCATTAGTTCCTATCCTGCATAGCTCCATCTTCTTCTTTTGGCTTTTCCCGGTTAGGGGTCACCACAGTGGATCACCTGACCGCTCATGACTGGCAGTGGAGTTTTTACGGTGTCGAGTTGCCAGCCTGGCGCCCAACCTTCCACAGAAGGCACACACACGCATGCACGCACTCACACCTAGGGCCAATTTTAGAGTGTCCAATCCACCTACAGCATGTCTTTGGGATGTGGGAGGAAACCGGAGCACCTGGAGGAAACCCACGCGACCACAGGGAGGACATGCAGACTCCGCACAGAAGACACCCCAGCCGAGGATCAAACTGGAGAGTCTCTTGCTGTGAGGCAGCAACGCTAACCTCTGCACCACCATAGCTGCCCCTCCATGGCTCAATAAGATTTTGTAATCATTTTCAAAATGGAATGCTATACCCATTTTTGGCACACTCAGTGCCCAGAGTGAATGAACTCAAAGAATGGCTGGACAAATCAAGGTTTCTGACCACCCTTAGATTTAACAAAGTGGTACTGGCAGAGTCCCCTCACCCCTCAAATTAAAGATAAGTCAGCATTCTCCACCCCAATGTCCTTTTCATATTAAACCATCTTTCCCGTTCAACTTAAATCTCCTGTTACATTCCGAAACTCTAAGATCATCATCATGATCAGCCCCCTTTTCCCATTTTTTCTACATTGGGTCGGGGTATCATGTTAACTGTAGCTAGCTCTCTCGATTCAGGGCCACACTTCTGCCTTCTTCGACACTCATGCCTGACTGTTGCAGATCTTCTTTCAAACAATCTATTCACCTCTTTGCTGGATGTCCTTGCTTCCTCTTACCTTCTTCCTGTCTGTCCCAAATCTTCCTCACCAGATTGTCTTCTGCTTTTCTGCACATGTCCAAACCACCGTAATCTATTCTCTTTGATCTTTTCTGCAATTGGAGCTACTTTGGCTTCTGCTCTTATGTCTTCATTTCTTCGTCTGTCCCACAGTGTGCATCCTACCACCCTTCTCAGGCACTTAATTTCCATCACCTCTAGCTTCTTCAACTGTTCTGCCTTTACTGCCCAGGTGTCTGTACCATACAGTAGTACTGGTGGCACCACTGTCTTGTACACCATACATTTCAGCTTCTTTGGCATTCTTCTGTCATAGACTACACCTGATACTCTATGCCAGTTGGCTGCAGCCCCTCTGATTCTAGCTTTGACCTCTTCATTCAGACTACCCTTCTCCTCAACCACCCCTCCCAGATACTTGAAGCTGTTTACCTGTTTCACTATCTTCCCTTCTATCTCTATTCTCAGCTTCTTCTGATTTCCCCAATTTGCTGCCATTACCACTGTCTTATCTGTGCTTAGTTTCATCCCATGTGCCTTCAGTATTGCATTCCATTCTATCCTTTGCTGAAGTTCTAGCTCAGAGTCTGCATGTAATGCCACATCGTCTGCATACAGCAACTTTGTTGATCTGTCCCATCACCAGTATGAACAGTAGTGGGCTCAGAGCTGAAACCTGGTGTATACCCACTTCCACTGGGAACCCCTCTTTGAGGCTGAACACTGTTTGTACTTGAGTCATTGGATCCTTGTACATAGTCTGCACTAATTCTACCATTGTTTCTGGGACTTCAAACCACTGCAGTATTGCCCAGATCAGCTTTCTTGGGACCTTGTCATATGCTTTCTCCAAGTCTAGGAATACCCATTTGGACTCCCTCCTCATCTCTAGCTTCTTCTCAGGTATCTCTCTCACTGCAAGCATCAGGTCATTTGTGCTGCATCCTGACCTGAATCCAAACTGCTCATCTCCCATCTTACATTCTACTACTCTGCATATCCATTTATCAATCACTCTCCAGAACATTCATGCAGTGTGATAGGTGTTTGATGCCTCTGTACTGCCCACAGTTGTGAATGTCCGCTTTGTTCTTGTACACTGGCATGAGTATGCTTATTCTCCAGTCATCTGGGATACACCTTTCCCTCCACACTTCTATTAGTACCCTCAGGAGCCATTTCTCCCCTATCTCACCCAGCATCTTTATCATATCTGGTGTGACCTCATCTGAGCGAGCTGCTTTCCCTGACATCATTTTCCTTAGTGGTGTTCCTACTACTTCTAGGGTAGGCTGTGTCTGGGATAGTACAGCTTCTCTGGGATTTCTTCATTCAGAAGCTGCTGGAAATACTCCTTCCATCTACCTTTGCTGTCCTGTGGACTGGTGAGCAGATTTTTGCTGGCATCCCTTTTGAAGGGTGTCTGACTATCTTCTTTATTTTTCTGTCTTTGCCTTGCAACCTGATATAGTTTCTTTGTGCCACTTATTGAGTCACTTTCCAGAAGTTGGTAGAGTGCCTCCAATGCACTATTCTTTGCTATTGTAACTTCTTTGTTAGCCAACCAGTAGTCCTTCCTAGCCTGGTGAGTCTTTTCTGTCTCCCGCTTCTTCCTGCATTCCTTCTTTATTTTGATGACTTCCTGGACTTCTGTATTCCACAATCAGCTTTACTTATGTACCTTATTTCCATACCTAGCTTGGCCACATATCCTTTCTATAGTCCTAACACATGTTGTTTTTAGGCACTGCCATTCTTGTTCATCTCCATCTATTTCCACCTCTTCCTGGGGTGCTAGAGCCTTCAGTAATTCCTTAAACTGTTGTACATTCTCCAGGCAGTCATCATATCCTGTTCTGTCTGTCCCGATATGTGCATTCAAGTTACCCTGTCTAGTCACATTATTTAGTAGGTCCTGCAACTGCTGTCTGAATGCACTCTTTTCCTCACTATCACAACCCTGCTGTGGGGCATAGGCTGAGATTATGAATACTGCCCTATCATTACACTGAAGTCTGATTGCCATAAGTCTGTAATTAATTCTGATGATATCCCTGACTGCCTTCTGAAGCCTGTCTCTCACCACAGTTCCTACACCATTTCTAGCCTGTCCCTCACCTGAATAGTAGAGTCTGGATCCCAAACCAAGTGACTTTGCTGCACTGTCCTTCCATCTTGTCTCTTGGATACATAGGATGCCCAGCCTCCTCCGTATCATCATGTCATCCACTTCCAAGCTGCGTCCTGTCAGTGAACCTCCATTAAGCGTAGCAATTCTCAGTTCACTTTTGGCAGGTTGGTTGGTTTTATGTCCAGCTTTCACTCAACAGAGCTATCCCAGGTAACCCAGGCTAGGCAACTAGACACCAGACAGCCAATAGCTTATTGACCCAGGACTGCTTGTCTTTATAGCTGGCACACACTGCCAATAGGGGCACATATACCCTTCCTACCATTAGCAAGGGTCCCTAGCGTGGGTCAGAGTAGGCTGGGTTCTCAACCCACTTATCACTGGTAACTACCCATGCCCATTTTGGCAAAATTAGTCAACATGACCGAATAACCTACAGCCATATTTTACACCATCAAGTGGCTAGCCCTGCCATGCTGTGCAGTCTGTGATCCGCGTTTTCTTATCTTGAGGATACTACGCACCACAGTAGATGCCCAAAGCAGTCGGTCTATACAATTCTTCCTGTAGAGCACCACGTAGAGTTGTGCTGCTGCCCACAGCTCCATTCATTGGTGAGTTTGAGATGGAAACACTCAGCATGTTTTTCAGACATGGGAGAAACCCCACAGAGACACAGGAAGAATGTGCAAACTCCAAACAGGCATTTGTCAGAGGTCAGGATTGAGCCTTGTACCTTGTGCATGGGAGGTGAAGACCTTAACCATTATGCTAACTGGTCTCTCCAGAAACTCTAAGATAAAGTTCTAAAATACCAGGTACTCAGCAGTGTACCTTGATAACTTCATAATTTATTCAGAGGATTGGGAGTCACATTTATCTAACAAGCAAGTTAAGAAGGACTGTTTAAGACAGACAGGATTAACAATTAATGCTGACAAAAGCAAGTATTTTATGACAGAAGCCAGATACTTGGGGTATATGATTGGAAGAGGGAGGTAATTAGACTCCAAACAGACAGATTAGGAGCTGTTAAAGATTGCCCTATACATAGTACTGAAGTGTAGTGGAAAACATTCTTAGAACTATTTATTCAATATCGGAAGTTCTTACCAGCTTTGCTATCATGGTGTGACCTCTGATAGACCATAAAAAAGCTAAGGCACTTATCAATATAAGGTGGACCACAGAAACATAACGATTTTTTCCAACTAAAAGGTATATTACATTCAGAGGCAGTCTTGATTGCCTTGACTTTGCTAAATGCTTTATTGTAACACCAAATACGTCCACTGATGTCAAGGTCACCTATATTAGGGTATTGGTATATACAGCAATGCATTGTATAAACATTTATACAATTGTATTGACTCAGCTATTCTAAAGCAAGACCATCAAGAAAAAACAAGCCTGCCTGGTGGGCATCGGCCGTAAACAGGTTATATAATAAGAGGAAGAAATTGCTGTCTAAGAGCAAGAAGGAACGATCTCAGAATTGGAAGCATACCCTTCTCAGCTTGAACAAGCAAATAAGATATCTTGTAAAAGTCCTCTAAAGCTAACTATGAATCTATATTAGCATCCCTAGTTAAAGATAACCATAAGGCATTCTTTAGCTACATCTGAAACCTTAAAGGAAAAGCCCAGATTTGCGCTGAAATGGCAGCAAATGATATCACATATACTGAACCAGTAGAAATAGCCAACCCGCTAGCAGACAGGTTCAATGAAAACTTCTCTCCCCTGTCCCCATCACATATACCCCAAAATGTTGCTACCACCTATTCTCCACCTAGTATCTCTAAACAGCAGGTCTTAACTGCTCTCTCCAAGGCCAAAAATAGAGCCTCAGAAGTAAGCAACACCATTGGGCATTCTCTTCAACGACAGCCTAAGCACTGTTTTTTTCCCTGCTGAACGGAAAACAGCTACAGTTATCCCCTTACACAATGGGGGCGCATCCACTGACCCCAGGTACTATAGACCCATTAGCCCAACCAGCCTTTTCTGCAAGGAAATGGAGAGAATCTTCACTGAACTTATCAACGAGGATATAGGAGACCTTCAAACACATGACTCAACTCAGTTTGGTTGTATTAAAGAGAGATCCTGCCTGTTGAACCTGGTGGACTAATTCAAGACTGTCATCAAAGCCATGGACAATGACAAATCTGTGCATTATCATTCTCTTTGGCAAAAGTGATGTCCCTGCAGATTATCATATTAATAACATCATAAGCTCTAAATTAGTGGTGACCGGTTTGGGCACACAGGTTGACAGCAACCTTATTTTTGATCACTATGTCTCCATGGGGATAAGGAAGGCCTTCTACATTGCTCAACTCATAAACGAGGGCATAGCTTCCAGATCAAAAGAGGTTACAACTCCTCATACTCTTCCATTATCAGGCCAATAATAGAGTACAATGCTCCCTTTGGTAGGCACCTGCAGCAATTGGAAAGACCTCAAAGGTTTCTCAGAAAGAAAATTCATGGTTTTAAGCACGTCTTACATGGACAGACTGAAATCAGTGTCACTATACTCTGTATCATATAGAGTACTTAGAGGCGATGTGTGCCTTGCATACAGAGCAATCTCTGATCCTGCCTTAATGGAAATCCTGCAGATTCGTAAGTCAAATGGTACATGATTCACTTGGTCTTGGGACCTTAACTTAGCATGTGACATCAACAGGGCTTGCTGGAGAGACAGGTGAATCTCCCAGAGGTGGCCTCTCCTCTGGAATAAGCTTCCAGTACAGGTTAAACAGAGCCCCTCATTAACCTTTTTAAGCATAACTTGGACAATTGGATAGCAAACTGCAAATTTACCCCAGGGATTTCACCTGTGTCCCTCTCGGATAGGGGCAGTTGGTGCTGATTTAGATCTGCTGATACTATAAACCATATCTCTAGACCCTTAAGTGAACAAGTGTTGAACCTGGTTAAGCTTGTAAGGTCCCTAGGGCCATTAGCCTAGTAACCTTTTATGAACATTGTAGCAACATGTATGCCTACTATAATATGGTAACACTTTTTGCTAACAGTCAAGGAAATCTGAGTCCATGAGATATGCTGTTAGAAGATCTGGAAGCCCACAATGACAGAGATATTTGTCTGTTGCAGAAGAGGAATTTTGTGCCTGTGGTGGTTGGGGGGACTTTGTGCTGTGACCAGAGAAAGCTGTAAAGTTGCAGAATATCATTAAAGAAAGACCCATGGAAATACTGAAGTAGTGACAGGAAAGCTATATGTGGATTTGATTACAACAATTTGGTTAAAATTTAAAAAGAAAAACTACTCTGTTCTTCTTAACACATAACGGTGACTTTGTAAGCTCTGAATTCTGAACTGTGACATACTTAAAAGTGAATTGTTCAAAAGTGTGTTTATCATTTAAATTAATTTTGAGAAGTGGACTTTAATTTTTCCATTTCAGTGTATATATACTGCAAACTAAGAAAACGTCTCCAGTGTGTTATGCCTGTTACAGTATATTTTACACATACACACACTAGTAATGTTTGGTTGATACTGATTTAGTCACTTAGACAGATTTGCCCATTAGTTACTTGGCTGCTAAATGCATTAATAAAATGTTCTTGCTGCCTTACAGGACCCAATGTAGAACCCATTCCAGTGAAATGATATTTTATGATTTGCTGGAATAGAATCAATTGTTTGACCGAGTTCAAAAGCATGTCATCTTTCCAGTCACCATTCTTATGGCAGAATTCGACTCAGCCAGTTAATGAACTTATCTGAAGCATTAGTTTGCTCCTGTGACCTCTACTGGCACATCTGAAAAAAAGTTGCTTGAATAAAGTGTTCTCCATCTAGGTCTTTGTAGCAACACCTAGATGGAATTTGGCTATTAGAAAACCTACTAATCAACCATTGATGTAATGCTGGATGACTTCAGCTGTCTTCAGGCCAAGGGTGTAGCCAGACATACTCCTTCTACTCTAAAGAGCACAATTTTTTTCTGAACCTGTTAGAAATATTGGGGCAATATCAAGCCATATGATGATTATAACCATCCAAATTAATGCTTCTAAAAATATGTATATAGCTTGCTTACAGAGAGGATTGCAGATCTAAAAACAATACCTCTACTAGTTTTTGACTGAGCAGCTGAAATGTTATATGCATTAAGTTAGGGGTGGGGAGGGCAATGTCTTATGTGATATGACCTCTTTTTAAATGTCATGTTGATTGGGGAAGGTAGCAATAAGCATCTGTGAGTGCAAAATGGAATTCATGGCTACATTCCTGCTTCCGGCACAGTCATTCCACATGAAAATTGGACCTGTATGGTCAGTTTTCTTTATAAGGGTGTATCTCTGAACATGTGTCCTTCTCTGGAAAAAATATCTAGTTATGCTCTACCTTTCTTTGGCAATGGTCTTTTCATCTGTATATCTGGAATTATTTAGGTTTGGAATGAACCTAGAATATTTGTGTTGTTGTTTTTCAACTATGGAATTTTCAGTATGGTCTGGTTTCAGTATTTGCTTATATAATGTTTGTGTTTGTGTGTGTGTGTGTGTGTGTGTGTGTGTGTGTGCACGCATGTGCATGGGGGGATATAAATAGACAGATGGATAGATATATGTCTGTATAGACCTAGGGTGTGTGGTGTTCACCTCATATCAAGAAGTGCACAGAGACTTGCCCCCTCCAAAAAATGATCTTGCCATTATCTTGTATTTTGTAACCATGGTTTTGTTACTCCTGTTGAGTAGTAACCTCACAAGATTTTAGAAGTTTTGGGGTCAAATAATCACGTCAGTTAAACAATTAAACAGTTTGCAATTATTCATTGAAAACCCATATCCCTCCCTGTATAGAACATGTGCCATATTTTTCATCAGATTGAGTTTCAACCTTTTTTGGTTGATGTTATGCCCATCGGTGTTTTGGGCATTCAACATTATGAATGTATTCCCTGAAGATACAATAAAAATAATAATTATAGACATATGTCTTTTTTGCATAATTTCCCTTATGAGGTGCCACAAACAGTTTCCCCTACTTTCATACACAAACTGTGTTACTACAATAAGTCCCTTCTGATATGGCATACCACCTTAAACTGTGAACATGTTACTCAATTTGTATAGAAATGAAAAGGATGATTGATATTTTTCTAAGATGATTTTCAGCTTACACACTGGGACTACCCAAATAATGCATCATTTCAGCTTGTTTTCTGCACACAGTCAGACATGCGCACACAAATCTACATACATATACACAGTAAAATGCATCCTAATATTCAGACTTGCAGCTGTCTAACCATGATTAAGTGACAGTAGTCAACAGAATGCTTTCACATAATGATTGCTGCCCTCCTACAAAGCATAGCTACTTTTCAGTGAGGAACTGTTTTATTCTTGAACTGATCAAATTTAATAATTTCTGCTCACAGTAATGTAGCTCATCTTGTTTCACACAGCCACTGTCTATGATGATTGTTCAAGTGACAAAATCCTGTTGGGGAGTTGGTGGTGAATTATTTCCACACATACTGTTCCATCCACAGATAACCATTTTTGACAGATATATAGATTGTACTAAAGAAAAATAAATCATCCTGATTGCGGACTGCCACCAGCATTTTATGTCTGCTACATATATACACAGACTGTCCCCTAACTCTATATATTGAATCTATAAACCTCTGATCATTGCTGGCATAAGGTTATAGTTACATGTGATATGCTTAATGTATGCCACATATTTCTGTAATTCAGTCCTGGAAGCAAGAATATAATGCTAACTGGCTGCATTACCCTCCTGATTTTGCATGTAGATTTAGATCATTTTCTTTAAATTGCGGATATACTAATTATTTAATGCTGTTTAATAAGTCACCATTGAATTAAAAAGTTGTTAGATTTTTGTTTGTCCCTTTCCATAACCTGCTAAGTTAAACCAACTTATCATGTCAGGCATCAGAATAAATCAGAACCTGCAGTAAAGAGCTTAGGTAATGCTTAGAATTCTGTGAAATGTTCAGTATTATTTCTCAAAAAGTTCTACTTTCTCAACATAAGTTGCTCAAGTCTTCTGTTATAGTGCTAAAAATCACCCTCATACTGAACATGTTTACGTTTAGTGAAAACTATGTTATGTGGCAGACCCATTCACTGCTCGCAGTCTTTTTATAATATTCAGTCATCCTTAGCCACACGACTTTTATTTTCTGAACAGATTTCTGATAGCAGTGTTTTAAGTGACCTAATTTATTTCCTGAATGCACATTTGCATCATTAATTTGCAAAATACTTTCCTTAAAATGAACATACATATGTAATTGCTAAAATAGTTAATTTAAAGAAATGCATGGTATGTTTATATGTATTGATTTTGATAAACTGACAAACAGCATTGTAATAGAGAAAACATAGTTTTGCATCATTTGCAGAATTAACACACACAGCTTTCAATAGTGTAAATTATTTTTATAGCACAATTTTTGATTGTCAAATACTTGTCTTTTTAGTAAACCTTGTGTAGCACAAGCAAATTACACATACACTTTGATGCAGTACACTATTCATCCAGTCTCCCTTCATGTTTGCTGTTGCACTATCCTAAAATACCTTAAACCTGATATTTGCTTCTCACTGTTTCCCTAATAGAAGTGCTGAGTTATCTCTTTTTCGACAGAAGCGATGTAATAACCTCACGTGTTCTTGTTGCTTTTCCTAAATCAGTAACGCATACTGCCAACAATGTCTGCATTTACACCACACAAGGATTTCCTCATATCTGCTATGAGACTAATTTTATTTTTTCCTTCCAATTATTCAGCCTGATGTTAAGCATTTAATAAGCACACATGGCTAATACTGATAACCATTATGCTTTGCCTTAGCCCATATATCACATGCAGAGCACAACATAAATAAACACATGCTAAGCAATAGAGAGTTTCTAATTTTGTTTATTGCATTTTGAAATGTACAGAAATGCACTCCATATGATTGCATGTAAAATGTGTTCATGCTTAATATAGCTGACAGAAAGTAAACCCAGGGTACTACCAGCTTTACAAGACAGTTTAATGTATTGTCTTCTTGTCTTCAGCATAGGCACTGCTCATATATAGAAGACAGTTCTAAGCCTCACACTGAAAAGTTTCCTTTCCTGAGAGTATCTATTATGTGTCATAATAGTGTCAGTGGTGCATCAGGTAGCACACTCATCTTTGGTACTGGAAGATGAAAAGGCTGTGGGTTCTATTCCTAACCAAGGTGCATGGATTAATTTCTAATACTGACACTTCAGTGCAGCATAAAAGGGGTGCCACATTCCTTAGAGTACCATCCTCTGGATGAGATGTTAAACTATGACCCATCTGCCTGAATAAATTGGTGATAGCTCAAGTGGGTATAAAAGATCCCATGACACCTGTCAAAATGAGTATGGTAAATTCCATAATGCCTTGGCCAAATTAACCCTTGTAGTATAAATACCACTTGCATGTCTCCTGAAAAGAGGTTACTAGTCTAATGGGGAACCCAGTCAACAAAGGGTGGACAGATAGATGGATAATAACCAAATGGCTACATAAATAAATAAACAAATAAAATAATTTTAGCATAGCACATTAGAATAAATGGACATTTTGACAGTGGGGGGCTTTCTAATCTTTTTTTTTTTTTTTTTTGCATTCTGAGAAGCCATATCCCTGATGGATAATGCTGAAGGACTTTGTAAAACTCTCACATATTCTGCCAATATATGCGCAGAAGTTTTAGATAAAGGGAGAATTTTAGTCTCACTTTCCTACCACAACTCAAAGCACAGGACATATTTTGCTCTAGGACCAAGAGCATTCCACCTCTCACTGCAGCTATCCCACAGCAACCAGGTATAGATTCTGTAGCCATCGGGCCTACATTTAACAAAATTTCTACAATCTGCAGTACAATGAAAATTGTTGTTTCAGGCCACCGCTCCACACTACTATATTCTTTACACCATAGGTACAATTTGCCTATGTTGAAAGTAGGTCTGATATTAAATGTTTTTGTATATTCTGCAGTTCACCACTTGGTGGATTTTTATTCTTTGGGGACAGAAAGCCTATACAAAAGGTGCTGAGATATCAAACTTTATTTAGTTTTTTTCTCCCTACTTGTATGCATTCATGAGCTCTGTAAAAAAATGAGCACTGTGCCTTATTATCCACTACATGCTATCTCTCTGGATGCATGTATTGTTTAAAAAATTGGAATCACCTAGTGTAGCTTTAAGTGACTACCTCGCCCTACATATGAAAAGGTCTGTCTTCATCAACAGGAAGAATAAGGGGACTTGTCACTTTTATCATGTATATCAGCCTCTTATAAGCAGGCACTGTAAACCTTTTTGTTATACTAGAGAATATTAGCCTTTCATATTATATGTCAGGAGATAATGAGTCCCGTAAAATTGGGCACAACCTCTCATATTACATGGGATATACTGGAAAAAGGTCTGTAATAAAGTTTTCATACTTGCCTCCAATGAATATGAGCCCCATTGTTGCAGGCACAACCTCTCATTTTATGTTACACAGACTAATAAAGTCTGGTGATAGTCTTATAAAAGCAGGCATTTTCAGTGATCAAAGTGTAACCCACTCTACTTGATGGACCTGATGAAGTTCAGGTGAAAGTGATTTCTTAAATATATACACATAGTTTTATAGTTGTAGCTCATAATGTGCTGTCATGTTTTGTTTGTTAGAAGTTAAACATCAAACTTTTTAAGTAAGAGGTTCCATAAGCTGCTGTGCTGGTAAACCCTCATGGGTCTAATACAAATCACAAGGCACAGTCACAAGCAATTGAATAATCAACAGAATAATATCTTGCATAGAAAATCTAATACCCTATATAATAAAATCTTTTTTTATATAGGTAAATGTATAAGAAAATTGAAAGACGGGATTATTGAACATAAATCTGAGATACATAGGAAAGTGAGTAGTAATGCTTTAGGCAGACATATGAGAGAAAAGGGAGATAAATAATTAGTTTTAGAGTTATAGATTTAAAATACAAGGATAAGAGAGGGGGTCATTTGAATAATGAATTAGAAGTATGTGAATATTCATGGATTACTCGCCTAGAAGCAGACCACCCACCAGGCTTGAATGTAGCGGTTAGTGTGAACCCTATTTTAAAGAAGAAACAAATGTTTATAAAGTAAGGTGTATTATTTGGTTTTAAAATAAGAATTATCTTTTTATATAGATTATTAAATTTTATTATATAGGGTATTAGATTTTCTATGTAAGATATACTGTTGACTGATTATTTAATTGCTTGTGACTGTGTCATGTGATTTGTATTCGATATTTATATGGGTGCTTAGCATTTTGTTTTATGCACTGAAGAAGGGTCATTCCCAAAAGCTTTGTGATTTTTATTGGAATAAAACTTTGGTGCTCAACTTGTTCTTTAACTTCACCATACATTTCCAATTCTTGGATTTTTGTCGTATTTTTGCAGTTTTGTTATCCAAACCTGGTTCACCTGACTTCTGGTCTTTTTGACTTACAAATCCTCATGGGTCTTTCAGGAATATTCAAATAAGGCACTAACCTCTTAGCTTTGGGATTGGTGCTTTGTTTTTCCATCTCCCAGATTTTCCTCCAATCAGCTCCCATGGACCCTCCTACCATTGTCTGTAACTGCCTTTAAGAAACTGACTTGTTGAATGTAATGTATTAGAACAAGAACACTCATCCATCTACCTACTTAACTGAATAAACTACTGGAAACTTCAACAAGGTGTCTTTATTCCTTCCACAGGGAGGATATCAGAGAGAGAGAGAGAGAGAGAGAGAGAGTCTCCTAGATCTGCTAGCTTAAGTGATTTGATCCTTTATACTCTGTCCCTAATTAGAAGGTGTCTGATACTGGTCTTTACATAAATGGGATACTTATTTCTGAACATGTGTAAGGGTATTTTCAGCAGTTGTTTCTTTCTTCAAAAGAAATAGAGCTCCCAAATTCAGATAATTTAATTATCTGAGTATTATTTAAAATCAACTATGATACCTGCCACTAGTGTAGTTCGAACAGATGATAAAGCAAAGTGAAATCAGTTATTTTACGATAAATACCCCCTAACGTTTTGAAATTAAATAAATGAAAGTCATGGATTGCTAATCTATTGAAATACAAAGAAGGAGCTAAGTGGTGAGTGCTTTATTGATTAACTGGATGTTGTGGCTTTGAACATTGCTCATTTTGATGGTTAAAACTGCAGGGGAAAAGATGAGGAACTGTATGCATTATGTTACTGCATGAGTTACTGCATATTGTTTTAAGTAAACCAAAGTTTGTTATGTATCCAATAATAAGACAACACATACCCTACCCAACCAAAATGCATTCCCTTGGTGCAGTGACCTTACTGGAGTGTCACCAGTTCTGGGGTGTTCTGATTAGGAGTTTCTGGTCCTTGCAGATCTCCATGGAATCTTAGGCTGTTAAAAATAAATATGAGGTGCAAAACTGGAGTTTCAGGTTAAAGAATGAGAAGACCGTTCATTTGTATTATAGCTTCAGGCAATGCTCATCTGCCTGAAGCTAATTTTTAAAAATAAGAAACTTATAATAACAATTGATGATCTCCTCATTCTTTAACCTGAAACTGCAGCTTTTTATCTCATATTTATTTTTAACAGCATTAGATTCCACCTAGATCCACAAGAACCAGAAATTCCTAATCAGAGCACCGCAGAGCAGGAGATACTCCTACATTAATATAAGCTCACTGCACTAAGGGAATGCATTTTGATCAGGTAGAGCACATGTTGTCTCATTGTTGGATATATAACATGTTTTGTTTTACTTAATTCTGACTTGTGACAGTGGCTAACACATTTTCCTACTGACCCTGCACACCTTTAAGGGAGATAGACTTTATTCTGGACTGCATACTGTTTGGACAAGTTATAAAAACATATGTAAAATAAGGAAGGATTTGAACAGCCTCTAACAATGATCATCTTTCCTAAATATTTTTGGTAGCAGAATTCGCAGCTCTGGAAAAGACTGTACGTTTACCCTGTAAAAACCTTGTAAGACAAGCTGTGAGGTGTGGGGTATGAGGCTACTGACTGGAAAAAAAAACAACTGCTGTACACTAAAAGCTTAAATCAAAAAATGCTGCTTTTGCTCACTTCATAAATCCAGATGACTTAATAAGTAGTAGAATGTCAAACTGCTGTGAAGAGTTAACTCACTGATGTCAAACCAAGATTTTCAAGTTGTTCAAAATGGAGATTGTGGATCTGGCAGTATATTGAATAGACCAAGCAACAACAGCAGTTGCTAATCTGGTAAAAACATGTATACATATGCAAGGAAACAAAGGTAGTGGCCCCATAACCAGGTTATACATCACTGTCTTACCCTCCAATCCCTCAACTGGTTAGAATTCACAAATCACCTGGACTTCCTTCAGCTCACTACAGCACATAGACTAATATTTAATCCAACCAAATGTCCAGTTCTAACCAACATCCTTCCCCCATACACCCCAAACAGAAATCTCAGATCTGAACACCAAAACGTAATTACTGTCCACAAACCTAAACGTCCTGCTGGACTTCTCCTCTCCTTCTCCTTAGGTAAGAAATGGAACTGTCTCCCTTCCACACTAAGGACAATGTGAAACACAAACAACCTTAAAACAGCTTTACACTTACCTCTCCTCCAAATGGAAATGTAACTGCATTCTCCTACCTACAAATCTTTAACAAAAACCCCTGGGAGGGTATCCTCCTGAGTTCCTAAGCACCTTATAGCTGGCTATAACCTTCTATAGCTAATTCCCATACGATCTGTCACACTCTGTAACTATTGTAAATAGCTTTTGACTTTAACTGTGTGAATTTGTTAAAATGTATCTGCATGATATTTTTCCATTATGGGCAATATTGCTCACACTTTGTATTATTTGATATGTAGTTGTAGTTGTACCCTATTTTTATTGGACTGCTATCTCTGCTGTAATCTGTTTCATGGAGCATTTCTCCCCGGGCCTCCACTGAAAACGGGCTCTCTGAGCCCAGTGGACCTCCCCAGTAATCAAACTGGAAATTAATAAATAAATAAATTGTGACTGTCCTGGAAGGGACTAAAGAAGACCATCATAGTTAATGTACCCACCAAAGGCTAAGGAAATAAATGGTTTACAGGTTGTACTTTGTTCTAAAGTCATTTACCACTGTTGCCTGCAAATGCTGAAATAGCAGAATAAAACATCACAATATCAGTGATCAGAGATGGCATTACTATGTACAGACACCTTTATAACAGAAAAGTCATGGTAAGATCAATAGATTGTACTTTTCTTATGTTATATGAAAAAGGGGGCAACAACAGCTATGGAAAGGGCAATTCTGAGACTGGTTCGAGTACTGGATAGTAAGTTTTCTTCTTCTTTTTGCTTTTTTATAAAATCCACACACTTGCCAACTGTCAGGCTATTCCCATGGCTGCTGTTATCAATTTGTCCTAATTTATGAGGTGAGAGCTTGGCCTTGCTGTGGTCATTATCTGGTCTACAATCAGAAAGTGCCTCATCCCTCTTCACTCTACCCTGCTGTCACTTTCTGCCATATAAAGCCACTACTCAAACTCAGGTCACTTGAGGCATATTCAGGATATTGTGTGTCCATACTGTGGATCAGGTTTACAGTAAGCTGTAAGTTGTGTTGACTATGAATGCTGCTATGTAAATCCAAAAGTGCATGCCAACATACTTAAGCCAATCGGATGTTTCGGACTTGAAGCTTTGCTCGCAAGCACCTGACCGAAAATCAAACCTCTCATAACAAATATGTTTGGATTCAAAGCCAAATGTTACTGCCAATCCGAGTAAAGCTACAACTGTACATTATGCAAAAATTATAAATCATGAAAAACATAAGGCATAAGTTTACAGTGTTCTCATGTTTGATTGCAGTATATCCTTTCATTCTGTATGGTATTAGTATGAATATTTTCTTTTAGAGCTAAGCTATACATCTTGCATGGCATCTGATATGACATTTAATAGTAAATGTGCAGAATGCTGGGAGAGATGCCTAATTCTTTTGACAACTCACAAACATTTAGCATATCTTTATTTTGATATTATGTCCCTTCTTCCTATACATCTGTTCTGAAAGTCATAAGCCTTTTGGGCCTTTTTGATTCATCTGAATTACTAGAAGGTTTCAGTACTGCGTTCTCTGTCTCTTCTTCTGTCTATAGTTTGATATTATGTGATAACCTGTAATCTTAGTTCTTACAACTTCTGTTTGCCATCATTTTATAACACTATTGTTTGCAGGAGTGAGATGCATAGGGTTCACTGCTAGACTTCTGGGAGAAGTAGTTGTCTCCAAAACAGATACACAAACACATATTCTTAAACTATTTTGAGAGGCTGGGATCACATATGCAAAGTGGCTGAAAATCTGTCAGTATTTCTGATCCTATTCACTATAACATATAGGCTGAAAATGACTGACTTTTTTCTCAGGTAATCAGAAAGAAGTCTGCTGAGTGGAGTATATAAATGTTAAATTAAAATCTAATATTTTACATGTCTCTGTTGTGATAAACTGAAAATCTGAATAGGCTAAACAGTTTTCTTAACTGTACGCCTCTCACTTGAATGACTGACAAAGCCCTACCACTATAATGGAAGAATTAGGAAGTTATGTTTCACATTTGCATTTCTGTAAATAAGAAAGTCATACCATATACTTTAATTTACATATTTATGTAAATGAAAACCAAGCCTTGAAATTTCAGTAGCGACTCTGTTTTGTGGCAGTATGTGGATAGTGATTGGGCATTCTGTCTCTGAACTAATGAGCATTCGCAGCAAGGTTCTGGGGTTGCAGCACTGTTACTTGTAGGAAGTTCACCAACGCAGCTGCAGTTCCAAGCTTTCCGATGTCTGCTCTTTGTTCTGCATACTTATCCATGAGTTGTGGGCTGCTGGAGTGTAATTGGAGAAAGCATCCCCTGGGAGAGCTGATAAAAGCATTTGCGGGGGGGGGGGGGTCATTGTACACTGTAACTATGGGACTAACTTCAGAGAGACTGGAATAGAACCTCTTGTCCTTTGAGCTCAGTAAGCATGAGCAATAATAAGCCTTCCCAGCAAGCATCTCTTGAGGCAGGTTACCTTTGTCAGACATTGTACTGCACAGAGGCACTATCTTAGTAATGGCTCTTGAAGTAAATTTACATTGCATTTTGAAAACAGACAAAGAAAGAACAGAAACTGATGGCACATTTTTCTTCCTTTGTAAATGTCTAGCAACAGTATAAATAATGCACATTGCACTCACTCCCACATAAGACCCCAGACAGTGTGTGGTAACATAATAATTTAAGGTCACAATGTCTGCCTCCCAGTGCTTTAGAAATAAGATTGAGTAAATACTCTGTGAAAACAGATGCCAATTTATAGGGATTTCCTCAGTCTTTGCTGTTGTTTGACTCATTCTCCTGACAGCAGAAGTATTTCCTGGCCTTCTTGGAGTGGCATCAACTTAATGTCAGCAGTCTTCACAGGTATTCTGTTCCACTGATGCTGCCTTTTTCCTTGGGGAAGGATGAACAAGTGTTCTGTAAGTTCTGAATTTATTTACTGCTTGAACAATGAAAAGCTTAAGCTTTTGCAGTTTGTTTCTGATGCTTGTTTTTAACTGTTTCTTTTCCAAAAGTACAATCATGTTTTAGTAAACGACACCTTTTTTCCTTGTCTCACTGCATCTGTAACATCATAGCATTCTGTTTGACAACAATTAGTTACGTCATAAGCCATTATTCCATGTTTACTAATGGCTATCAGATACTTTTAGTGATGCTTATCCTGCTCTTAATTTGTCCTTGATTCTGTATCAGGCATTTGATTTTTCTTCTAAAGTTTACATTTATGCAACAGAATGGGGATGGTTTCAGTTGGCAAGTAATGCAAGATGCATCAGTTAAAACTTATTTTTCAGAAAAGGCTTGCTAGTACAGTTTAGCCATTCCTTTAGATTTGGCCCCCTGCTAACCCTAATTCTAACCCTTTCCTCAGTGCTACACATTATGTTACTAAAAACCCTTTCCTTAACAATACCACTACACATGACAAAGAACACATAAAACAGACAACGTAAAGCATATTCTATCCCTAAGTTGCGAACACTTGCATATTCACAACTACTACTATAACACAGTCTTGCACATTTTCACAACCAGCACTTTTTCATTCAAACATTAATTTTCCTCTACAGTCTTGCTTACCTACACTATATCAAACTGAATTCACCCAGTTTTGATTCACACACATAAGCATTAACTCATTAATGCATTATTTCTTTTTTTAATCCACAAAAATGACTCCCTATTGAAATGTTGGCACTCAAAAAGCTCTGTGCCAAAAAGCCAATAAAAAAAGACTGAAAAACCAAAGAAGAGTGAATCTCAAAAATTACTCTTCTCCTTAAAACATCTTTCTGCGGGGGTGCAAGCTCCCACTACACCCCCCATGTTGGGGGACAAGCCCCCCACACCCCCTAAACTTATATGCATCAACCTAATACCTTGGAGAAAAGGGACTATTCCAAAAAATCTCACCTCAGACTTAGTAAATACAACTCTGATCTTTCAGCCATTAAATCTCCACTTTTCCGAACTTTCTCTAGTGAGTCCTGACATTTCAAATGGTTACCTACACAAACTTTTCAAACAACTGAATACTAAACCTTTTGAGTTAATCCTCTGTGTGTGTGTGTGTGTGTGTGTGTGTGTGTGTGTGTGTGTGTGTGTGTGTGTGTGTGTGTGTGTATGTATGTATAAATGTGTGTGAGGGTATGTATCTATCTACACACACACACACACACACAAAACATATATATATATATATATATATATATATCTCAAATTGCACAGCCATACATGCACAAATGTGTATCTATGTGTGTGTGTGTGTGTGTGTGTCTAACCTTTCAAATCCAGAAGGTCATAATGCTGAACATCAGAATGCCGAGATGAAAATGACGACCACTTAAAATCATGAACCACAGATTTTACTCAGTGCAAGGAAACACTTGCCTTACATGTGGAAATATGCCCTTTTCCCCACTGTAGTGTGATCCTGGAGTTGGTATATATAGTTGGGGGTGTGTGGGGGAATAGGTGTTTTTTTCACAGGCAGGAGTGTTTAAGTTATGTGATGAGCAAGTGTTCCATGAGAAACATCAGCCATTCGTGACTGTGTTTGTCATTTTCGTCTCAACATTCTGACATTCAGCGTTATGGGCCTCAGGATTTGAAAGGTTTATTTATATATATATATATATATATATATATATATATATATATATATATATATGGAGAAAAGTGCTTAATTTCACCACAGAATTAGTGCACAGAGTTCAAGAGAGTGCTCATCACATCATCACAAACAAAAAGTTTCAGGAATTTAAGTGAAATTAGATGCTACAGACAAAGAAATACACTGTATGAACATGACTCAACTTTCGCTGTTATAGTGATTGCTCCTGTGAATAATAAATCTGACAAACAATTGTAGATAGAAAAGAGCATATGTGAATTTTATTTTTGGGGTTATTGTATAAATCTGATCTTAATGAAATAATATTAGGGTTTATTGCACAGTGTGTCACGGGTAGTGTATGATAGAAGAATGACAAAGAAGCTGAAAAGTAAGGTATATAAAATAGTAATGCGACCAGTACTTATTTGTCATACAGAAACCTGGGCAGCGAAGGCAGTGTAGTTAAGGAAACTAGAGGAGATGAAGATGAAGTGCCTGGGATGGGTGGTAAGATGCACACCGCAGAACAGACAAAGAAATAAGGACATCATAGCAGAAGCCCATGTAGCTCCAACTGCAAAGAAGATCAAAGATAACAGATTATAGTGCTTCAAGCATATGTGCGGGAAAGCAGAAGAAAATCTTGTGAGGAAGACAATGGGACAGACAGGAGGAAGGCATGAGGAAATGAGGGCATCCAGCAAAGAGAAAGATGGATTGTCTGAGAGAAAATCTGCAGCAGTCAGGCATGACTCCCAAAGAAGAAAGGAGAGTGACAATGAATCATGAGAGATGGAGACAGCTGAAGTAATACCTTAACCCTATCTAAAAATAGGAAAAGGGTGTTTGATGATGATAATTGTACAGCCATATTTGATTAAAATATTTGTTAGGTAGGTTGTCAAAACTGGGGAAAAGAATTTTTTGTCATTTTGTTCTCTGTGGACTGCTTTTGATGTCAGTTGTTGTTTGTCTTTTGGCTTTTCCCGGTTAGGGGTCGCCACAGCGGAACTCCAGTCTTCTAATGATTGGCAGTAGATTTTTCATGAACGCCGAGGTGCCAGCATGACATCCAACCTTCAACAAAGGCACACCCATTTACGCATGTCTTTCGAATGCCACCCATCTGCGGGGAGGACATGCAGACTCCACACAGAAGGCACTCCCCGCACTCCAGCCGAGAATCGAACGGGAGAACCTCTTGCTGTGAGGCAATGACGCTACTGCTGCACCACCGTGGCATACACTGCTTTTGATGTCAGTATTATTATTATTTTTTCATTTTAATCTTGTGAGTATTGTGACCCCATGGATTTGTTGCTGTATTACTGTCAGTGATTTGCTTGTGTGTGCAATTTAATTTTATTTTGATATTAAGTGATCAGTGGCCTGATCTACCTCTTGTATTTATTTTGTGGTCACGCACTGAAGAGGCCCTTTTGTAAGCTAAAATCTGGTTTATTTTTATATGCGTGTGTGTGTGTGTGTCTGTGTGTGTGTGTGTGTCTGTCTGTGTGTGTATGTGTGTGTGTGTGTCTGTGTGTCCATGTGTCTGTTTGCATGCTCCCAGTTCTGAGAAGCTGTTTAGACTTTCCTTTTAATTTATTGATTTTAGTTTACCAGGGTAGTGCACTGATCAAAAAAAATGACCACTTGAAGGCACAGCTCAGGTGAATAGCTTTTACAAGAAGTACAAATATTGAAGAGGATTACAATATGGGAATGGGTAAAATTCAAGTTAAACAACAAAGGAAAAATTCATTTATAACAACATTCAACAAGTTTTAGAACAAGTACATGATATGGAGTATAAGAGTGCAGTTTTCAAATGTATAGTTAAAGTGTAGATTGAGGAAGAGAGGAGAAATAATATGTAATGCCCCCATTAGGTGCGCATTTGCATTTGGCTTGTTGCTGTAGGTGAGATTTTAGATTATACTTGAAAATGGAGTTGTTGGCGGAGTGTCTTAATTGTGGGGGAGGAGTGACTTTGAAAGGAGCGGGTGATAAAGACATGTTTGGTGGACTGAGGTTTATTTATTGGGGTGAGGATAGAGGAAGTAGTTTGGGAATGTTGACCTAGGTTGTAAGTGGAAGCTCTTTTGTAGAGTTTTGTTGAGAGTTGGGAAAATTAAGATGTATCAGTTTGAAGAGGTGAGTCTTGAGTAAGAGGTTTTTTTTTAAATATCATATCATGACAGGGCAGAGGTAGTGGAGCAAAAAAAAATCATTACAGTGATTTTTTGTGGCAATGTGAAACAGATGTTCCTTTTTCACTACTTGTGTCCTGTTAGTTCTTTAATTCCTCAGGCGTGAGAGAGCCAGGCATTCTTTGAACTGAGAAAGAGCATTCCACGTCATTTGTTCCTGTTTGGTGGCTCAGCATCCCATTTCATCACCTGGAGGTGAGAGTTAGGTCAAGCAGTGTACTAATTGTATAGCAGGCCCAGTCTGTGTCTTCTAGCCCCTCCCTTTTGGAGGCTGACTGACTTGCAGTGGTTGCTGTAGTGTGATGATGTGCATGCTCCCACTCACATCATCTGTGACTCACTGGTACGTGAGTTGCTTAAAAGTGCCAGTCTGCCATGGTCTCTTCCATGGGCAGTCACCTACTCCAGTGGGTGTCAGCAATGTAGCAGGCTATGGCCTGCTTCCCACTCCAGCTCCCATGCTATTCATTTTGAGTATGAAGATCTTGGGAATTATCCAGGGCTTTATCATGACATGTTGCAGGGCATGTAAACTCATAGGAATTCTTGTATTGTTTTGCAAAATCCATCGCAAAAGCCAACATCCCTGACCACAGTAATGCACTTTGAATCATATTTAAAGGCTGCAACTAACAAGATCCAATCCCTTTGTATTATTTTTCTTTCTCTTATTTCAGTGTGGACATTTTGAGAGACTAGAAGTTTGGGAACATCTGGATTCCTTTGTACTAGGTGTATGCTGTCATTGTTTTGGGTAGGTATAATTTGTAACAATAAATTTTGGATGTAAAGAAATTCACAGTAGATGTTTGTTGTTAACCCAGACTTTCTATATAAATATGTGGCTACCCAGAATCTGCTGCCATCGTTTAATATATTTTTTCTGTGTGAACAGAGAAAAACTTTGGTGAAATGAAGGCCTAGGCAAAAGGCTTGATGGCATCCCCCAATGATACCTCTGATGGCATCTTCATCACGATTTCCTGGATCCCCCTTTCCCTTCTGCACGGTGAAGCTTGTACTTCCAAGGACCCCTCCTCCTCCCAGTACTTAGTATTAGTTTTTGACACCCCAATTAGAGCTTCTGTCACTGTCAGATGATTAGAAAACAACATTTATTTGGAACAGGCCATGTGAATTTTGTCTGATAATAAATTCAGCACTCTTGTGTAATTTTAAAGGTTTAAGACAAATGGACTAAAGAAGAGAATGGGAATATGAGAGCAGCAAATGCTGACTTTTATCTAAAAAGTGTGACTAAACTGGATAAACACAACATTCTTCTGTTGATAATGTAATTAGGAGGTACACCATCTACCATGTTAAAATCCAGCCACTGAGGATGCACAAGCCAGTACAATTCTTTGTGCCAGTCCCATTCCCAGATAAATGGGGAGGGGTACATCAGGAAGGGCAGCCTGTGTAAAACTTTTGCCAAATGACGTATGTGGACAACAATACCGATTTCCATACTGGATTAGTCGAGGCCCGGGTTAACAACGACCCCCACTTGTACTGTTAGCCAACAGGGTGTTGGTGGTAACTGGGCTACTGTTGACTGAAGGAGAAGAAGAGAGGGAAGACATACCCAAAGGCAGGAAGAAAGGCAGAAGGTTTGGAGTGTGATAGTGAGGGTAGGAACTTTGAATGTTGGCAAAATGACTGGTATAGGAAGGGAGCTAGCTGATATGGTAGAGAGAAGGAAGGTTAATATATTGTGCAAGTAAGAGTCCAGATAGAAGGGGAATAAGGCCAGGTGTATTGGAGACAGGCTAAAATTGTTTTATAATGGTATGGATAGGAGGAACAATGTGGTAGGGGTTATCCTGAAGGAATAGTATACCAAGAGTGTTTTGGAGGTAAAAAGAGTGAAGGACAGAGTGATGTTTATGAAGCTGGAAACTGATGTGTGATGATGAATGTTGTTAGTGCATATGCTCCGCAAGTTGGGTGTGCGATGGATGAGAAAGAAAAATTTTGGAATGAAATGGATGAAGTGCTGATGAGTGTACCCAAGGGTGAGGACTAGTGATCGGAGTGGATTTCAGTGGGCATGTTGGTGAAGGGAACAGAGGGGATGAGGTAGTGATGGGTAGGTATGGTGCTAAGGAGAGGAATGCAAAAGGTCAGGTGCTAATGGATTTTACGAAAAGGATGGATGTGGCTGTGGTGAATACATATTTTAAGAAGAGGGAGGAGCATAGGGTGACATATAAGAGTGGAGGAAGATGCACACAAGTGGATTATATCCCATGAAGGAGGGCCAGTCTGAAGGAGATTGGAGACTGTAAAGTGGTGACAAAGGAAATGTGTTGTTAGGCAGCGTAGGATGGTGGTCTGTAGGATGACATTGATGATCAAGAAGAGGAGGAGGAGAGTGAGGGAGGTGCCAAGGATCAAATGGTAGAAGCTGAAAAAGGATGATTGTGAGGTGGAGTTCAGGGAAGAGTTAAGACAGGCACTGGGTGGCAGTGGAGAGTTACTGAATAGCTGGGTAACTACAGCAGAGCTGGTAAGGGAGACAGCAAGAAAGGTACTTGGTGTGACATCTGGACAGAGGAAGGAGGACAAGGAGACCTGGTGGTGGAATGAGGATGTACAGGAGAGTATACAGAGACAGAGGTTGGTGAAGAAGAACTGGGATTGTCAGAGAGATGAAGAAAGTAGACAGAAGTAGAAGGAGATGAGGCATATGGTGAAGAGAGAGGTGACGAAAGTTAAAGATAAGTCATATTTAAGGATAAGTCATATGGAGAGCTGTATGAAAGGTTGGACACTAAGAAGGGAGAAAAGGACCTGTACCAATTGGCAAGATAGAGGGACCAAGCTGGGAAAGATGTGCAGCAGGTAAGGGTGATAAAGGATAATGAGGGAAACATACTCACAAGTGAGGAGAGTATGTTGAGAAGATGGAAAGAGTACTTTGAGGGGCTGATGAATGAAAAGAATGAGAGGGAGAGAAGGTTGGATGATGTGGGGATAGTGAATCATGAAGTACAATGGATTAGCAAGGAGGAAGTAAGGATAGCTATGAAGAGGATGAAGAATGGAAAGGCTGTTGGTCCAGATGACATACCTGTGGAAGCATGGAGGTGTTTAGGTGAAATGGCAGTGGAGTTTTTAACCAGATTGTTTAATGAAACCTTGGAAAGTGAGAGGATGCCTGAGGAGTAGAGAAGTGTTTTGGTATCAATTTTTAAGAATAAGGGTGATGTGCGGGGCTGTAGTAACTACAGAGGGATTACATTGATCAGTCACAGTATGAAGTTATGGGAAAGAGTAGTGGAAGCTAAGTTAAGACGGGAAATGATGATTAGTGATCAGCAGTATGGTTCCATGCCTGGAAAGAGCACTACAGATGCGATGTTTGCTGTGAGGGTGTTGATGGAGAAGTATAGTGAAGGTCAGAAGGAGTTGCATTGTGTCTTTGTGGACTTAGAGAAAGCATATGACAGGGTGCCTAGAGATGAGTTGTGGTATTTTATGAGAGAGTCAGGAGTGGCAAAGAAGTATGTAAGAGTAGTACAGGATATGTATGAGGGTAGTGTGACAGTGGTGAGGTCTGCATTAGGAGTGATGGATGCATTCAAGGTGGAGGTGGGATTACATCAAGTATCAGTTCTGAGCCCTTTCTTATTTGCAATGGTGACTGACAGGTTGACAGACAAGATCAGACAGGAGTCCTTATGGACTATGATGTTTGCAATGACAATGTGATCTGTAGTGAAAGTAGGGAATAGGTTGAGGAGACCCTGGAGATGTGGAAATATGCTGTAGAGAGGAGAGGAATGAAGGTCAACAGGACTAAGACCGAATACATGTATGTGAATGAGAGGGAGGATAGAGTAATGGTAAGGATATAGGGAGTAGAGCTGGTGAAGAATAATGAGTTTAAATACATGGGATCAACAGTTCAGGGTAATAGTGAGTGTATCCAGGTACTCCTTTATTTTCTATTTGTTCTGTGAGATTCCTCTTAATTTTAAATTTTTTAGACCTTGTCAAACCCTCTAAATAATTCTTATTACTTCTTAACAATATCTGTTTTTCTTTTATTTCTACCCTATTTTTAAATTCCATTTTCATTTTAACTCACTCACTAGCTATAACGTCTGGAGTATTTTCTATCTTCCCTAATAACTCCTAAAGTCATGAGTAAAAAGGTCACACACAAAAAACAATCATTTAAGAAACACAAAAAGAAAAATCCAGCAAAGCTAGACCTTCCACTGTGTGATACTTTAAACCTCTTGAATTAGAGATGATATAGCATATATGCAAATTACCGGTTAAGGATATCAGGTGTTTCAGCTAAATGGCAATTCTGAATGTCCATGAATTTTTTCTTTTAAGTCTATTTATGGACAATTTCAGGCCAATAAAGCCAAACTCCACTAGTTGTGGACATGCATGTTTATGTCTTCTTATGGCATCATCAGCACATTCCACTTATGCTGTGCTGATGATGCCATAAGAAGTCTAATATGCATATATCCCATGTTACCTCTAATTCAAGAGGTTTAAAGTATCACACAGTGGAAAGTCTAGCTTTGCTAGATTTTTCTTTTTGTGTTTTTTAAATGATTGTTTTTTCTGTGTGACCTTTTTACTCATTGCTTTAGGTGTTATTAGGGAATTAATTTAAGTACTCTTCTTTTCCTTTGTGCCTGTTATTCTGCAGAATATCCATGCTGAAATCCTTTTTTATCAAATTCAAATGCTCAGTTCTTTCCAAATTTGTCTCCTGTAGCATTACTACTTGCACCCTACATTTCTTAATATAATTAAGTATTCTGTTTATATCTGTGAGACCACTCACATTCCAAGATCATATGGAAACTGTCACCATTATGGTAAGAGGTCATTATTCCTATCTGTTATATATGGCAGCTTTTTAAATGTCTACTTCCAGCTTTTGTGATACAAGCACCAGTTAATGATTGGCAGGTTAATCCTTTGTACAGGTTTTTCTTATCATCAACATTGGAACCTATGTTACATTTTACAAGACTTTTCGTTTTAATAAATAAATATCAGACAAAAAAAACCATCCCCATAACTGTTAACTTATTGCAAGCACACATAAATATGTATATCTTCAAATAATGAAGTTTAACCCTCCCAATAGGAAGATTTGTACCAAACAGACAGCTGCTAACACAGGTCCTAATTAATCTGAAATTGAGGTTATTCATGCAAAGACATGCTATTCCCTGTACTTCTACTTACACTAATTGATGTCTCTTCTTCTTCCTTTTTATTATTTTTCTACAGATGTGAAAAAAACTTGCATGCATCCGAAAATCATAAATTTTTATCCTTGAAGAAACAAGTCTTCTGTCTATTATTGCCCTATTATTAACTTATCTCCATGGAAATGTAAGAGCAAAAAGAAAAAACATGTAGTCCTTTGCTGCAGTCTGAAAGACAAGCTGAAACATTTATTGTTAAAGGAAAACGTTCATTATATTCCTTTTGTTGTTTTTCATTTTATTAAGTTTATATTTGTTTTTGTAGTAATAGTGAGTGTGTAAGAGAGGTGAAGAAGAGAGCACAGGCAGCAGGGTAGAGTGTGTGGAGAAGAATGTCAGGAGTGATTTGTGATGGACAGGTAAGAGAGAAAGGAAAGGTCTACAAGAGGGTAGTGAGACAAGCTATTTTATATGGGTTGGAGACAGTGGCACTGATGAAAAGACAGTAGTTAGACATTGAGGTGGCAGAGTTAAAAGTGTTAAGATTTGCATTGAGTGTGATGAGGCTGGACAGGATTCGGAATCAGTATATTAGAGTGTCATCATCACAGAGGATAGATTGAATTGGTTTGGACATGTGCTGAGAAGGGATATTGGGTATATTTGGAGAAGGACGCTAAAGATGGAGCTGCCAGGCAAGAAGAAAAGAGGAAGGCCTAAGATAAGGTTTATGGATGTGGTGAGTGAGGACATGCAGGTGGTTGGTGTGACAGAACAAGATGCAGAGGACAGGAAGTAATGGAAACAGATGGTCCACTGCGGTGACCCCTAATGGGAACAGCCAAAAGAAGAAGACCATGTTAGAAGAGTGGAAACTAAATATCTGCTTTTCTGATACAACAGGAAGTAGATCTGTTCTAGTTCATTTATACATTTTTTTACTAGCCTGGGTTGTTTTTATTTATTTATTTATCTATTTATATATCTATCTATCTATCTATCTATCTATCTATCTATCTTTGGTTTGCTGGGGTAGAAAACTGATAACAACATGACAAATGCTACACCATGTTGAGATGTAAATGTTACAGGTAGAAAAGTAGAATAAGAAGAGTGGCAAGAAAAGACAGAGAAGCATGTTTAGCCTTGAAAATTGTAGGAGGTAACACAAAGTGTTTAGAGGACAAAGCAAAGATACAGAGCTCATGCAAACAGAGGGACTATGTACATATTCACAGGAAGCCGAAACATTAGTAATCCAAAAGAGTAGCAGTGTAAATGGATGATGTCCACGAAGATTAACATAGTGCGCAGTAGTGTGGATTAAGTGATATGTCCTGATTTTAGGTATTTGCATTTGTATTGCTTAACCAGATACTGTTTGAGTTAGGACCTGAACTTAGTGTAGTTAATATGTTTGGTGAGATAGTGAGAAAAGGATTTTGACAGTTTTGGGGCAAGTACAGAGAAATTAGTGGCAGAGCTATTCAGTCTATTAGATGGGCTTTTTAGGGTAGGCCCTACTGTACCTTGGCTTCTGAGATTGTAGTTTAGGGTAGTAGTGATTAGCAAAAGCCTAGCTAGGATGGGGTGAGAGGGACAATTGCCCTGGGCACAAAGTGCTGTGGGGTGTGATCAGCAGATCCTAATCACTCATTAATGCAATACTGGCTTTCAAAAGCTGTTATTACATTTGTGGTCAAACCTGAGCTCTGTAGTACTCTGTGTGTGGTCTAAACTGCTGCAATTACAGTTTAAAATTAAAAAAGATATATATACTTTTTTAAACTAACCTTTGAGAGATGTGTGCAGGCACAGTATAAACTGTAGCAAATGTTTGCTACATTTGTAGCAAGCAGTTTGCTGCAGTTTAAACAGAAAACATTCTTTAAACTAAAATATGAGTGCCATAGCAACTCCTTGCAAGCAGGTATAAACTGTAGTATCTGTTTGCTACATATGTATCAAGCAGTTTGCTGCAGTTTAAAAAGAAGAAATGATTTTTTTTAATTAAAAACATGAGTGCTGTAGCGCTCTGTACAGGCGGAGTATAAACTGTAGCAACTGTCTGCTAGAGTTTAAAAGTAGAAGACATATTTTTAATAAAATATGTTAAAGAAGGGTTGGGGCAGGGCACAGAAATGGGACCTGAATGGCTGGGGTGGGGTGGAGGTGTCATGCAGCTGGTCACCTGGATAGTGTGCCAGTAGAAGGAACATCCATTTTTTTTTTTGCTCTTCACTTGAAGAGATGAGGGGATGGGGGGCTGGTTCATAGTACTGGCCCTCAAGGGTGCTGGTTGAAACACCTATACTTCTTGTGTAGAGCACTTTGAATAGTTGGGACCCCAGAAACAGATTTGGGCTGCACTGGAAGCCAGTATGCCTTGAATAAAATAAGATTAGTCTATATTATCTTGTCAAAAGACATGTTCAGCAAACACGTCTTCATCGGCAAGTAAACGGCGAACTCTGTAATCGCCGAACGGCCATATCAGCGATTTTTTTCCTAGAGGAAAAAGGGCTTGCCGTCATTGGGGATTTGCCCTTTTCCCCACTGTAGTGCAATCTCAGAGTTGGTATATTTAGTTGGGGGGCACAGCTCCCCCACTATGTAGGGTATGAACATTTGTTTTTTGCTTATTAGGCCAAGTACTTATTTCTTCTGGGAAAAAAGTCGCTGATGTGGCCATTCAGCAATTACAGAGTTTGCTGTTTACTTGTCGATGAAGACGTGTTCGCTGGACACATGTTTTGACAAGATAATATAGACCCAGTAAGACACTAGTATTCATGGCAACAGGAATTTTTAATGAAGTGGCATATTTTATTAGATAAGGTCTGTAGTGATGTGTTTTTATTTGAGGAAGAGGCAAGCAAAGATAAGCCATAGTCAAGTTGTACAAGCAGGACACCTTTCTCAGTGGCTGCCCTAGCTGGTGATAAAAGGAACTCAGATATTTTCTGAGCCCAGAAAAGGAAGTAGTTGATTTTAAATCTGAGTTTTTTAATATGTTTCTGAAAGTTAAGAGATTCCTTGTGTCAGATGCCTAGATATCTGAATGAAGTGATGGTGTTGGTAAGGTTGTTGTGCTCCAGAGCTTGAGGGAGCTGGGTAATTTGAAAAGTCTTTTCTTAGTACCAGAGAACATAGCCTTTCTTTGTTTTTTTTTTTTTTTTTGGGGGGGGTGGAAGGGCAGTTAAAGAGAAGCTTTTTTTGGAGGTGAACCAGTGGTTTAGGTCCAGACAATCAATTTGTAAGTATTTGGATTATGTGATTATGTGTTGTGCTGAGTTGGATCAATAGATAATTATGTTGTCAGCATAAACGCAAAGTTTTAACCTAGCAAGTCAAGGGGTAATTTATTTATATAAATGGAAAAGAGTACTAGGGCATGTATTGAGTGCTGGCAGTATGTGATAGAGAAGAGACAATCTTCACAGAGAAGATCTATTAGTCAGGAAGTCTTTTAACCCCTGTTCACCTTTGGTGATGATACCAATGTCTGGGAGGTAAGCTAATGATGTTGATTTTTCCACCTTATCAAAGGCTTTATATCAGGTCAATGAAAATAGCACCAGTCAGAGTTCCTTTATCCATGTTGGTGAGTATGTCATTTGCTAGATTTCAGAGTGCAGTCACTGTACTCCTTACTGCCCAGAATCTACATCGTTTGCTGGAGAGCAAATAATATTTTTCCAGATATAAGACACGTTGATTACAAATTAATTTTTCAAGTATTTTGTAGATGGTATGAAGTATGGAAATTGCCCAGTAAGTGGCTAGTGGAGGAGGATTTAGGATCTTTGAGAAAAGGATCTGTTGAAGACTGAATCCCAGATTGTGAGCATGGTGTTGGTTGTGAGGCTAAAGTTAAATGTATGTTTTAAAAGGCTGATGATGCAGTCTCTACAGTGACAAAGAAACTAGAGTCAAACGTTTTTGAATCTAGAGGCAGAATCAAATGGGATTTATTCAAGTGATGGAGCCATTTACTTGCCAGTGATTTTAGTAATGTAGAATGGGGGGAAGGTACTTAGGGGATTGAGCTCTGTTTGCACTCAATTTGGTTGGAGAATTCTTTCAGAAAGTCAGAAGATGTGAGCATGCTGCCATGACAGGTGATATGTCTTTCTGAATAAAGTTCCTTTGTAGGAGCTCTTCCTGAGATGTTATTTACTTCATGGTAGAATTGTCTGGAAGAGTATAGAGATGTGATTTGTTTAGAGTTGATTTATTTGACATTGGACCTATGAATTGTATGTGTTGTGATATTCTGTAAGTTGGTGTCCTGTTCTCTACTTATGGTGGTTGAGGGATGTTTTTCCATTTTTACCACACTTCACCTCAGACCTGCAGTAAGGTTTTCAATTCTTTGGTGAGCCTCTCAGTGTCGGTATGTTTAAACAGCCTGGAGACTGTTGGGGAAGTCAGTGCATTGAAGAGTTAGAAGATGTTGACAGAATTAACAGCAATGTCAGGGTCTGTCATACAAAGTATGAGACGGTAGTCTATGGTGGATAGTTGCTTGCGTCTGGAAAGTCTGTAGAGAGACCTGGGTTTGAAAGATACCATTTTTACTTGGTGGGGGTGTTTGAATTACAAGTTTTGTATGTGAAATATGGGGTAGTGGTCACTGAAGGTTGGTGAGTGCACTGAAGCAGAGGAGATGTTGGAAGGGTGGGAGGTTTTAATGAGATCTAGAAATGACAGGTGATTTGTTCTGAGACTACATCTGGTTGACCAAGTTACCAGTTAGCATATGTTCAGGTTGAAAAGAAGTTCAGAAATATCATGCTTGGTTGGGCCAAGAATGCAGAGGTTAAAGTCACCAGGAATAATCATGTGTTTGTTAAAAGTTGACTTTAGTATTTTTACAAAAGGGCATGGACATGTCCTTGTGTGGTCTTCATTCACTATCTCTCCACTACAATTTGCTGTACAGCTCTCATTTTAGTATTAATTGTGTTTTATTTCCAAGCAGTATATCCTCTGCAAATTATTGTAAACATTGCCTACACAGGTGCTATCTGTACCTTAGGCAGTCACCTACTCTATATGCCTGGACCAGCTCATCTATTTAACTAACAAAAAACAATCAATCAAGCAAATACCAGATGTCACACTACAGCAGTAGGAACTGCAGTGTCTGCACTACTAGACTGTAGAAGGTATAGCATAAATCACCCAGAGGAAGCAGGTGTCATCCATGCTGTCATACCAGAGGTGTGGGAGACATACCATCTGCCATGCAGGTCAATGAGAACCATGCTGTTTTCACATCACAATCACTATCTGCGCACATGTCTAGTAACCTCCTATGATCCTAGCTTCCCATAAACATCAGAGTACCTCTCTGACCCCCTTCATGTGCAAACTTGATGAGTGGATGGGAAAACACAAATTTGACCCAGGGGCTTCACAGAGACAACAGGTGCTAACTGAGGTTTCTTTTTGGGAATATACTCTTGGCTAGGCTCATAAGGGTCCCAGGGCCATTAGCCTAGTAACCTCCTATGATTCTATGCTCCTGTGAAGCCATGCCATCTGTTACAGCTGTCATGGTAACACACTGGCAGCTTCAAATAATGTCACGTTTACAGAGGAGCTCCATCAGTGCATCATTTACATGCTTCACAGAACTTGAAAACAGAGTTAGAAATTCATTATACCTTCAGATCTTATATCTGAAGGACATTAAAATAATGCACAACAGTACTGAATACGAGTAGTGTTTGTATTAAGTTCAGAATGTGCACTGGTCTTCTGATCACTGTACATACAGATATGAAGAAAATCCTTGTTGTGACCAGTTAGCAGGAACTTAAATCTAAAACTGTAATGATCACATCCATAAAAGTAAAACTGCTGTCACTGTAAACACAGCAATCCCAGTACTGACAAGAACAGCCAGTTCTCTTAAAAGTATATTGTGCATAGAATTAATACACATCTAGTATAATACATTTCCTGGAAAACCAATCTAACATTTGGTAAACATTAAAAGGTTAGTTAAATACATACTGATCAATCTACAGTTCTAAACTTTCAGGTCATACCCCCAAGGGTTACTAATACTCCTGTAACCCTCATATTTTTAAAGTTGTCAGTCATGGTTATAAGAAGCTGGTTTATAGTCATACCTGAAAACATTTGTCTTTATGCAACTTAATTCTGCCTACAGTGAGCTATTTTCAGTATAAACAAGTAAAGTATATATTTTTAAGCTCTCTTCCTCATTTCATATTTTGGGATCATAATACAACCCCTGCGCCTTTTAGAGCATTTACATTTTACAGCATGTAGTAATTGGCTGGGTGATCTGATTAAATGTATACGTAACTGTTAAAAGGAGACTTGCCATTACAAGATGTTTCTGTTTACTAATAAAAGAGTTTAAAAAGTGCCATGAATGCCACTTACACAGTGGTGCAAAATCCTAAACAAAGTCATGACTAGATACTACGGCCAATTCTATGATACAGAAAGCCAGTCACCGATTCATTCAGAGCCATGCTGCTACTGAACTAGTCAGTGAGCAGAAATCAGAGGGGCAACCAGCTAAAACAGAGAAAACAATGCGATACTCCTCTTGACTAGAACCTGCATTAAAAACAGAAGATGAGAGAGATCTGAATGAAAATACATCACTCCAGCTGGATAGACCCAGAGGTAACTGCCTAGTCTGCCTACCCCTGAAGCCAACACTGGTTACAAGTACATTTATGAATTAGTAAAGTAAAATAAATCTTGCTAGTCTTTTCAGTATTACATGGGGGAATAAATATGGGGTGAGAAATCACTGGCAAAAAAAAAAATCTAAATTGGTAATCTTCTGACTTGAGAATGTATCATCAAAGAATGGGAAATAATTTACATACCTCTCAACCTCTTAGAGCAAGTAATCTGTGCAAAGCCATAAATAATGGGGGACAAAGGACCAAACATGGGGACAATTTTTAAATACTGCTCTTACAAACAGGTTTTGCATTAGCATGAATTTTCTAAAGGGTATGAAGTCTGAAACTGAAATATCTGCCATTATTTTCTTACTTCAATCTTCAATGATTTGCCAGTAAACCAATATTTTATGAAAAATGGACCAAAAATATGAGGCAAAAATCTGCACATTCTGCGAAAATCTGTACGATTGAAAGGTAGGAAATGCAGTATTACATTCAATCTGGCTTAGCTTCTGCAGGAAGGAAGATCATACTGGGATTACTTCATTAATTTCTATATATATTACTGTGGTGCACACCATGACTGATATGCCTGTGGGGATGATTTAATTGTCAGATAATATATATATATATATATATATATATATATATATATATTGGAGTAAGAGACAAGAAAGTCTTGCATAGTCGTGATTGCATATCATGAAGCCTACAATATATTCTAAGTCATTAAGAGGAAAAAATAGTAACACAGCAGGTTTCATTCCTGGAAGCTCCTGTGACGCCTACTGAAGTGAATATTTTTTTCTTAGTGAAACAGCACTATTAATAGAAACAAGTGTTAAAAAGCTGGCACTTCATTTTATACTAATTTATCACAATGAAAATATTCTCATCTCTTGATGAATGAGGTTGAGTTAATTTGTTTCAAATGAAGTAGAGGGCACATACACTCCCACACTCTCACATAGTAGTAAATAGCAGGATAGTATTTCCCTGTTAGTAGTCATTTATCGCTGTTTGTTGTTCATTTTTGTGTTTCTATTTAAAAATACATTCTCACACTTCATTTGAATCTTGAAAAAGTGTTGCTTTGTACTTCAATAGAGCCATTCGTATTTTCTCAGATTAGTTAATTTGTGAATGAATAGCAGGCTAGGATGCAGTATTTATATAGAAACTTAACCATATGGCCATATTACTTCACCTTAACTGGACTGGCCACCATGCCCCTCACCTTCTCAGTTATACTTCTGAAGAAAGTGTTTTAGACCAAAGTAAGCATATGTTATGTACAGTAACTGTATTATTGTTGTTTTTATATGTAAGCCACATACCTTTTTACCTAACCAGTCCTACCATTTCAGTACAGTTCTCACCAGACTATTAGAATACTTGTATTAAATTTGGAAAAAGATTAAATAGCTGGATCTGGAGGTTTTCAGCATTTCCTATGCTAGGGAGGGATGCAGAAATAAAATCAGTTGACATGGAAAGAGATTTTCATATACTTTATAACCTTTGCCACAACACATGTGAACATTCTCATTCTGCGGGTAACTATTTATTTATTTTACATTTGTTTACAAGGAAAGTCCGACTGGACACAGGTCCTTTTTCAGTGGAGGCCCGGGGAGAAAAGCTCCGCTTATTACAAACCATTTGACAAATATTTGATTACAATAAGTACTACAGTGAGTTACAGTAAGAATCATAGTGAAATTACATAGATGTGACAGTACAGTGAGACAGATTGTATGATAACAGTATGTACATTCTATAGAGATTCAAATATATGATCCATACATGATTTTTTAATAAAAAATAAAATATAAACAATTTGTACTAACATGCCTTATAGGTTAAAGAGCTTATAGAGTATGTAGGTCTGGACAGAAGGGGATAGAGAAATAGTTGAAAGAGTCATTTTAATCGGGAACAGTGCATGGGCATAGCCATTTGCTAGGTGAGTTTTAGCATTTTCTTAAATTGAATCAAAGCTGTGGTGGATGTTATTTCGGGGGGAAGACCATTCCAGAATTTGGCTATGTAGTTTGAGAAGAGAGATTCTCCAGCAAGCTTGTTGGCTATGGATGTGTTTATGAGAGGTTTGTTGTTGGAGTGTAGAACTCTAGTGCTAGTGAATGGCTGTAGCATATTTTGTTGTGCTGGTATTGTATCTGGCTGATGGAGGATTTTCTGGGCTAAGGTTAGTTGGTTAAAGAGCAGGAGTTGGGGAAGTTCTAGCCAGTTGAGTGTGAGTATTGAACAGTGGTGTGTCCTAGAGGTGAGTTTGTTGGAAACTTGAAAATTCTGATATAGAAGGTGTCTAGTTTTATTAATTTGGATTTTCTTACATTAGTGAATACAGGTGATGTATAGAGCAGATACCATTGGGCAATAGTAATTCTTGTGTTTTTATGTGAGGTATTGCTTGTTCCTATACAGAGTACCTAGTTTTTTGTGAACTTTTTTATGGTTTGGGATATGTGGATGTCAAACTAACTAACCAACTTACTGTCTAACCAGCTAGAGAGATGGACAAGATAGATTTCCATGTTTAAGCATGACTGATGAAAGGACATTAAACAGTTTATAGAGATATAATAAGAGGAGACAGAACACTGAGGTGCACAGTCTGAAAAACTGAGCAGCAATAATGCAGGGTGTGCAGTGGTGCACTCACCATCAGAACAGTGTATTTTTTTTTTGTTTGTTTGTATTCTTGCTTTACTAGGATGTGTCGCTGAAGTTATCTGTCACTCCTACATTCTCAGTGCTACATATCTTTGCTGTGCCAGACCCTCTGTACAGGTCGTGCCTGATGGGACATGAGATAATTAATGGCCTGATAAGGGTCATTGGGAAGGTTACCTATTTGGACATGCACATCTTGGCATCTGCTCTGCAGTCAGTGCACATGTGCATACTGCCACAGGTATGCTGCGGTCTTAGGTCATCCACTGGCTTTATTGCTTCATTGGTTGTTACAAGACTAATGACCACCAGGGCCCTTACAAGCCTATCTGTGCACCCCAAGCCATTTGTGTCCTGAGTATCACAGGTGTCTATATGAGGGGCATGTTAGTATGGAGGTAACTAAGGATTTGCAGGAGGGTTGTTAGTCAGGATAACACATTTCTTATTGATGACCTCTGTCCATAATGAGGATGGGAGCCAGACCATCAGTAAATATACAATTTCCCATCCAGTTGTCAAGGTTTCATTTGAATAGGGTCAGGGATAAACTTTGTTTTATATGAATGGACGGATTTCATAGTGCAGGGATCCTTTGGGACACATATCTGTCTCTCCAGCACATTCTGTTTTTGTCACAAGCAAAGTTCAGATCCCTGGATCTAGTGTTTTTTGGTGCTATTTGTTTTATGCATGTGCAACACATCCATCACAGCTGTTTCTGAGGAAGCCCTGTAAGCCAGACAAAGATCCCCTCTCAGCAGCCTGTAGGAGACTGAATACAGAGACAGGGTCTTTAGGTGACCAGTATAGGACAGGATGAGAAACCTTTATAGGTATTTCAAGTGTTGCAAGTGTCTGATTAGATATATGCCGAAGGGGTTATTGTACTCAATGATAGGTCTGATAAGGGCTGAGTAGAGTGGTACTATAACTTCCTTAGATACTGGATAACATACCCTTACCTATAAGTTGGATGACATGGAATGATTTTCTTACTATCTTAGCTACATGCTGGTCAAAGGCCAGACTGCTGTCTACATATGTTCCCAAATCCCTTACTAACGGGTCAACTCTTAGGAGTGATTTATTGATGGAGTAATTGAATTGGGTTGATAGTTTCCCAAAAGGCATTATAATGCATTTTTTTGCATTGAGTTTTAGGCTATGGCTTTGGCACCAGTCATTTGTCTGTGTTAAACCCTCTTGTAAGATACTGATGTCTTGGGGGAGTCTATATTAGCTCCCAATTTACAGTAATCTGGAAACATGGAGAGCTATAGGCCTTGAATGTTAGCCTTGACTTCCAAGAAAATGTTAAATGGGAGTGGACCCAGCATGGAGCTCTGGGGTACTCCACTGGTGACCAGTCTCTTAGTGGAGCTGGTCTCAACAATCCTGACTTCTTGGGTCCTGTATATGAGCCAGATAGCAATCCAGTGGTTTATGTAGGGGTTTATGTTTAGCTCAGAGTGCTTGTCAACAATGCCTAGGTAGGGTATTGTATCGGATGCAATGGCTAGGTCAACATTTGCATTATGCACTGTTTTACCCACAAACTTTGCCTTGAGGATCCTTCAAAGATGTATACCAGGTTAAGTAGGCATGCCCTTTCCTTATCAAAGCTATATTGGGATGGATCCAGTGTCTGTAGGTTGCTAATGGCCTTGTTTATCATTTCTATGATAATTCATTCCATGGTTTTGCATATTAGGCTTGTTATACTGATGATAATGTTGTTTCTTGGGTTGGTTGATGGTCTATCCTTGTGGAGGGGAAAGACTGTTGGACTCCTCTGTTCACCTGGAACATAGTCTGTTTCAAGGCTGTTGTTGAAGAGTACTTTAAGTGGTCATGATAGGTCATGTTTTAGGCTGATGCCCTTCTGCTGGACACAAACTATAAGGAGGAAAAGAAAAGGGAGAGGACCCCAGTGGAGCACTTATCTGTATTAGGGTCAGCAGAAGAAGCAGCTCAGTGAGTGGCACACAGACTGAAGTCAGAAGCAGCATTTGGTCTAATGGCAAAGAAGTTCTGAGTATTAGACTCACATATGTCGCATATGTACCTTAAGCCTTGCACATAGGACATACGTCTGATGTACGATGCTGGGAAGGTGTAAAGGCTGTGCTTTGCTCACTGGATGTTAGGCTATCCTCAGCAAGATATCCTAAGTGTAAAGAATACTGAGGCAGTGAGAAGTAGGACACCTACTGTTATGGTAAGATCTTACACAACTGTACTTTCAGGAGGCAACCAGGAATGTTGTCCCGAGAACATCCTTGGCTTTTTTGAGTGCTGCCAGCACCTGGTCCCTGCTAATAGTTGAGAGTAGAATGCTGGAAGGGATAGCACCTGCTGGAGCTGGGGAGATTGGGGGGGGGGGGTAAAGCCTGAACTGAATTTATCAACCAGTAGATTTGCTGTGTCATCCTGATCGGTGAAGGTGGTTCACCACCAGATCTGCACACTGCTGCATGTTATCCTTAAGGTTGGAGGCATAGCTGAAGAAGGCCTTGTGATTGCTCTGTCCTGAGCTTGTAGATGGCCTTGCTGGACTCAGTTAGACCTCTTAGTTTCTTGTTTAGTTATATAAGAGAGCATACTGTACAGATTTTTGCAGAATGTCCAGATTTTTGCCTCATATTTTTGGTCCGTTTTTCATAAAATTGTTGTTTTCTGGCAAATTAGTGGCAACCCATTAAAAATTGAAGTTAGAAAATAATGACAGACATTTGAGTTTCAGACTTCATACCCTTCAGAAAATTCATGTTAATGCAAAGCCTGTTATTCTATCAACTTTCTACGTTTGTAAGAGTAATATTTAAAAATTGTCCCTACTTTTGGGCCTTTGTCCCAATTTTATTTATGGCTTGGCCCAGATTTCTTGTTCTCAGAGGTTGAGAGGTATGGTTCAGAACTACAGGACTTATTCTCAGACTTACTGAGATGTGTCATTTTACACATAATGTGGATCAGATTGGTAACATGATTTGTACTAAGAGATTAAAAGCAAGTACAATATTAAGGACATTTTTCATCTCATTCAATTCATAATCTTACCACATGAAAAAGTTATTCTACTGAAAATATAAGATCTTCATATGTATCTAAAAAGCCAAAAAAGTTGCCATTTGTTTAGGGATGCTTCAAGAATATTTATATTATAATTGATTTTTCATGATCCTAAATCTCTTTCTTACAGTTACTTATTTTGTGGTAGTTGGCAAAAATGGCACCACTTTTTTGCCTGTAGAGCTTTTGGGTCTCCTTATCTTCCTTTTTTGAATGGGGTCCTGATGACATTTACCTGATAGTCAAGCTTCTGACTAATGATAACAACTTGTGTTTCTAGAAAGTGGACTGTAAAGTGGCCCATTCCGGTAAAGAGAGTTCTGCCAGGTAGTATGTGGTGACTAACATTGGGGGTTGGGGGGGGGGTTTCTGACATTCCTGTTTCACTAATGTGAGATCCAGTTACAGTGTACCAGGGAGTAGTCCAAAGGTATACCAAGAAATATTCCAGAGGATGATATGTTAGCTGAAAAAGGTATTACATGCCACTCATACATCTCAACCATACAGATTTTTACAGAATGTCCAGATATTTGCCCCAAAATTTTGGTCTGTTCCTCATAAAATATGTGTTTTTTTGCCAAATTACTGGGATGATCTAAGGAATAAAATCACTAAATAAAACACATTTGAGTTTCAGACTTCATATCATTTAGAAAATGCATTTTAACACAAACCCTGTTATTCTAGCTACTTTCTAAGTTTATAAGAGGAATATTTAAAATATGTCCCTATTTTTGGCCTTTGTCTCCCCATTATGTAATGCTTTGTACAGATTTCTTGGGCTAAGAGGTTGAGAGGTATGACCACTTCATTAACTTGTGGAAGACCATTGTGCAGAGGAAGAGCATGCATGGGTAGGTTCAAGACTTAGATTAGGCTTATGTTTTTTGTTAGCTGGAGTTACGATGCATACTGGAGAGCTCCTCTCTAGACTACACTAACATCACCCAGATTTGTTAAGAGAAGCACACAGAAGGATGGGAGTATAAAAAACTGTTTTATTAAGCCAAAAAGATAGGCTTTCACCCACATTGATTTGTGTCATTCAATGATGCTCAAATCACTATTTTAATAGCAATAATTGATGAAGTAGCACATAAAAAAATAACTGGCTATTTTGAGTAATGCTAAAACATTACATGTTAAATGCACTATAGATAATGAAATAAATACATACTTTCCTTATAGGACGCATCTGTAGCTTGGGCCTTATAAGGATAACATACAATTCACATTCTTGCCTTAATGAGTTCTAATCCTTATTTGCTATTAAGACCTTCAACAGAACATCATTGCAGGTAGCATTTCTAAATTCTGCAACGTGAAAATTAAAAATTGAAATGAGAGATTATTTATCTATTTATTTATTTGAATTTGTTTACTGGATAAGTCTGACTGGCAAAAAAAGCCCCTTTAGCACAGGCCCTATGAGAAAAGCTCCATCATGAAACAGTTAAAAAGAACAGTAAATTATTACAATAACAGTAAATAGACCATTCAATTGACAGTTCTTACAATTACACAAACTACAGTAAAATTAAAAAAAAATGTAGATATTTGTAGCACCTTGACAATGTGTGTTGAGTTATTCCGTCTGCATTAACAGTAGCCTTTAGCCAGGATTTCTTGGGGGATTTAATGTTGTAAGATAAGAGTTGGAAGACTTGTAAATATTTTTAACAGAATTTTTTTGGGGGGTGCTCTGTAATATTTTCCTCTGATTTCTCAAGGTATTTTCTCAAAGTGCATTCTAGTTATGTTGGTAGTGTGTGTGGGGGTGTGTATGGGTATGTATGTATTGATCCCTTGTTCAAAACCAGTAGATTCAAGGTAAACCATCCATTTGCAAGTTCTTTTGTCAATATTGATTTCCTTCCTGTTTTTGGTGCTGACTTTTCCTTTGGTGTTGGTAGCCTTGGTCTCTGAGGTATCAGCATCAAGGAGTTCATCCGATTATGGTGCCAATGCCCTTGGTGCCATTTCTGGTATCAAGAACCTTGGTGTTCAGTGCCATGTCAATTCTGATGGGCTCCTATGTGCCAGTGGCTGTAGTGGCAAACTCAGTGCCAGCTTCTTCTCTACTGATGTCCTTCATATATCTTGACCACTTGAGACTAGGAAAGTTGATGTTGACAGAGATGCTACAGATTGATGGAGCACTCTCTGACGGATTGGGTCCAAATTTCACACAGACATTGGGCTTGTTTCCAGAATCCCTTCAGTCTGGGACTTTAGCCTGCTTGTGTCATCAACAGAGGAGCATGGGAGTGGGAAGTCCCCACTGAGATTAATACCAGCTATCTGATGATACGCAATATACCTCCACGCCAGATCTTTCCCCTAAATGATTCACAAGAAGAAGCAATGCAAGAGGAAGCATCAATATTTCCCCATGGAGTCCCCTACCTTAGATGCCAAGAACAGTGATGGAAAGGAGTATATAAGTGTCCCATCCTAAAGACCAAAATTTATGCAAGATTCTTGTGTCAGTGAGACAGAAGGGGCTTGGTTAAGTGACCCCATCTCCCTGTAGAAGGAGATTCTACAGGTTAAGTTGTAACACAGATGCCTGTGTGTGATACTATTTCCTGAGACCTTGTAACATGCTATATGATTCTTCCAAACTTATTTATCATGCATTTCAGTATACTAGTCAGTGTTTCTGAAACAGCAATCATTCTGCATCTGAAGGGTGACAAGGCTAGAGGGCTGAGGGTTTAATAATTTCATAAGGAATCCTGATAATGAGTTGACTCAACCTCTGACATTATTAAAGCCTGTATATCACACCTCAGTGTACCTGCTTCACTGTTTTGATGGGTTCTTATAATAATGGTGACATCATGCTTTTGTACTACACTACAGTAAGTCTGTATGGCTTTAACAGATTATATAATGGCAAGACACACCTTTGTATGTGTGCATTTGTATGTTTAGTTAGGGGGGTTGCCAGCAACATTTTGGAAGGTACATTCTCTTTCATTGAATCAATATTAGAATAAAGAAGAGGGGATCCAACTTCCTGGATGCTTGAATATTGTTAGTCATTCATTCTGTACACTATGTGATGCTGCGTGTGTGTGTGTGTGTGTGTGTGTGTGTGTGTGTGTGTGTGTGTGTGTGTGTGTGTGTGTGTGTGTGTGTGTCTGTGTGTGTGTGTGTGTGTGTGTGTGTGTGTGTCTGTGTGTGTGTGTGTGTGTGTGTGTGTGTGTGTGTGTGTGTGTGTGTGTGTGTGTGTGTGTGTGTGTGTGTGTGTGTGTGTGTGTGTGTGCTCATTTACTACGATTTAAGGTTTAAATGTTATCCAGCATGCAATATGGCACATTTCCAATTAGAAGTCATAATAGTATTATAATCTTAAATTCAGAATGAGAATTGACTTTTTTGAGTCACTGCTGCTATATTCCATCCTCATGAGATTAGGTATAAATCCTTCTTTTTCAAAAATCAGAATAATAATAAAACAACAGCAAGGTTCCACCGGAAATATTCCTTCTTCACACAAAAAAGAACAAATATTTAAGCAATAAGTTATTCCCACAGGATACTGTTCTGTTCAACTTCATTAACTGTCAGGCATGTAATGTAACATAAGGTGTTGCAGGGTCATACTGCTGCAAAGTGAATAGCATAAGAGCCCTTGAGAATACTGTATTCATATAATTATGATTGGTTTTCTAATTTCTGTTATGTACTCTAATACTTCATTGATTGTAATACAGTTTGAAAAGCAACATAAATTTCCTTACAGCAGATATCATCAGCTCAGCAGGTAGCAGACTCCTTTGATGTCTGGAAGATTATAAGTTTGTGGGTTCATTTCCGACCGCAGGTGCTCGGACTCCGGTTCCACTACTGACACTGTGGTGCTGCAAAAAGGGGCGACATAGCTGTATTCCTGAGGTGCTGCCCTTTGAAAGAGACATGAAAACAATATCCCATCTGCCTGAGCTGGTGGTAACACAAGCAGATGTTAAAGATCAGTAGCATTTATTGAAGAAAGCATAGTGTGATTTCCCTGTTGTCCTGGAGAATTACCTTTAATCAGTATAAATGCTACCTCACTACTCCCCTGAACACAGGCTGTAGGTTTGGTTGGTTAACCTGGTCAAAATAAGTAAATAAAAGAAAAATAAAATTAACTGAGATAGTTTACATGGAGGGCATTTCACTGATACTTGTATTTACTTTATTTCTGACATAAAAGGTTGGATTCTAAAATGTTTGGGGTAGCCTACCAGACAACCCCTGCCATCTGCTTCACTAACCCAAACATGAATTCCAAATTCCACCCCCCCTTCTGGGATTGACATCATCCTACAAGTGGGTGACACCCAGATCAGTACCTTGTAACTTTGGGATACTGAATGTCTAGGATTTCTGCTAAGTCAGGAGTGGCTAATGAGGTTCTGTAGCATTCTGTGGTAATAAAATTGCACTACCCATTCTTAGCATAGTGAGATCCTACCTAAAGACTCCAAGTCTGGCCACTGTTACCAGGTGCATTTCTCCACCTATAGTGCAGGTAGCGGAACCTGTCTGCAGGTAGCGGAACCTGTCTGCTGTAGAGATGGAGTTTCCTGGCCACCATGAGGCCATCTGGCACAGCACTTCTATTCATATGTGGATCCTTGTTACTGCAGGCAATCTGGATTGTCACCAAGTATTGCCTGTAGTACTAGGTCTCTGATACAGGTGGGGTTGTGCTTCACTGAAACAGTCCTTTGCCTTCAGTGGGATACTGTATGGCTTCAGTGTTGTACATTAGCAGCATTTACCAGTATACAAATCTGAAATGTTTCAGCATAGTAAGCACTATTCCCCTTTCAGAATTGGGTGTAGTGCTCCAGCAGTCCCCATTAGCAGAGGCCTAGGTTTTGTTTTTGGATGTGAAAAAACTGCGGGGTATATCATATTACTCCACATCTAAGTCTTTTTGCAATACTGGCCTTAATTTTTTTTTTTAATGTACTTTAAATGTTATGCTTGAAAGGCCCAAATCCTGATGGCTAATCCTTCATGTTATATTGCTTCTTAAACAAGTAGTGTCTGTTTCTTTCTTCTTGGATAATTTAAATGTGTATTTTTATGAACATTTGGAAAGAGAGAAACATGAGTGCATATGGATGTGTATATAGATTTACACATGCACATTCACTATATAAAATTAAAAACAATGCAGTCAAACGGTATTTACATATATACATGTTAAAAACAGAATGTATGTTCAAATAATGTTTTTCATAATAATTCCTTTAAATCATATGCAACTATTGTTTCAAAATGGGTAAAGTGAGTCTTTTTGTAAATAAATTACACTTACAGGGTAGCGCAAACGTTCTAATTGGGAATTTTAATTGAAAAGCAGTATTAATAATGGACCCTGCTCTTACCAGAAGTTATTTCACCCTGTATAAAAATTGAAAATGGAAGCAATGTTAATTTAATATACCAACCATGCATTATAAATGTGTTTCTAGTGAGCTGAAGCTTTTGACAGTGAATCAAAAAAAGGTAGCAGTTAAGTCCTGCTGCCCAAAAGGCAGACATCTTCCACTTTACTAAAGTTTTTTTCCCTAGAAGAATATTTGTTTTTCTCTTCAAGTATCTCAGTTGTTTCTTGCTGAAACCACAGAATTTGGGCTGGTACCGCTGACCTCTTGGTCATGCATGCACATATTGTAATTCAGACTGAGGTATGGCACACTGCCTTTTTTCAGTCCCTAACCTTGGATAGATGGGTGTTGAATTAGATCCATGTTCACTAAGGACTGTAGCAGCAAAAACAGCACTGTGACTGTGGACAGGGAATAGGAAGAATTGTTTATTGTTGTTGTTGTATCTTTCGGCTTTTCCCGGTTAGGGGTCGCCACAGCGGAACTCCGGTCCGCTAATGATTGGCAGTAGATTTTTATGTGCCGAGTTGCCAGCCCTGATGCACAACCTTCAACGAAGGTATGCCCATTCATGCATGTCTCCACACAAAAGACGCTTTAGCTGAGAATCGAACAGAACAACGTCTTACTGTGAGGCGACAACGCTACCACAGCACCACCACTTACTTTTTCTCTTTCTTGTTTTTATGAATATTTTGTGTGCAGCACTGGAAAACAGGGCAGTGCGTAAAGGAAATTTGTCAGCTACCCTGTTGAAAAGACATTTGTACTGCTGTTCTTGGCATAAGATAAACAGAGTAAACCTATTGGTATTTGTCATTGAAGGAGGAAGTGTTTAAGAAGGCAGGGCTGTGGTATTGAATTAAGAGCAATGGTAACAGTTAACATGACACTCCGATCCCATGTAGAAAAATGGGAAAAAGGATGTTGATGATAATGGGAAAGTAAGATGTAAAAAAGACACATCACTGCACTATTCAACGAGGATGTAGTTTCATATTAATACATAAAGCATTTTGTAGATTAAGGGGATGGTCATAAAGAACCACTGGAAACATTGTCAGGACCTAGCTTTTTAATAAAGTAAGATGAATTGTGTTTTTGTGAGAAAGATGAGATTTTACAGTAGGTCTCTGGTCTTCACAAGTTTTACATACTTCCCCTGTCCATAACAGACTGACACGTTATACCCAGGATGAATTTATAATTACTTATCCTTTTGTCTAAATTTGATTTAAAGAGCATGTGCGAGCTTTGTTTGTTATGGAGTAGGAGTTTATTTCAAAGGTAGTGTATCTTTCGGGAGATGTATCTATCATGCCAACAGGTCCTATTTTATTATGTGCTGATTTATATCCCTACAGTGGTTATCTGCAGTGTTTCCAGTTTTATGAACATGTAGGCAGTCAAGCTGGACAGTGTTATTTGCAGCCTTGTAGCACCAGGAATAGATTATCATGCAGATATCTGTACGAGTCAGAAAATAGATTGATAGAACCTGGCTGCATAACACATAGGGATGAAGCCCTGACTGCAACCCAGGTAAAGAGGTTTCAGTAGCATTCCTGCCCCCAGAAAGAGGAGGAATGAGGGAACACAGCCTACTTGCTTCTTTCAAGGGAGTGGGAAGGGTTGTACACACTCAGAGGCACAACAAGAAGTGATGTCACTGCCGGAGGCTGGACAGACCACCATTCATGCCTTGTGGGGAGGGGTAGGGCTGCTAGGAGGGAATGTCTCTTGCAGATGTGAGGGGACAGGTCTGCTAGGAGGGAATGCCTCCTGCAGATGTGAGGGGATGCCCTCTATCACCAGCCCATTGCATGTCCCTCCCCAGCACTTCACCAGATATGCATATGAGTTAGGGCATGAAAATAGTGTCAATCTGCCCCCACGGTTCTCTGAATGATGATCCTTACCTTGGTGATGGGGAATGAATGTGGTTAGATTTGCCAGGAGGGAGCTCATGATCAATAGACACCATGGGTACAAAAAAAAAAAGAGCCAGAATGATAAACCTTTTAGATGGTCTGCATGGCTTTACGAGCGGTTCTATATTACGTGATTGAAGCTTTAGTTAGTCAAGTAACTAAAGCTCGATCACTAAATGTCAAAAACGCAAAACTGCGAATGGCGGTTTCCATGCAGGGAAACAATTTGTTTGGCTGTTACGTGGATTTTGTCCTTTCTACAATGTGTAGCGATCACGGAGTTGGTATATTTGGTTAGGGGGGTGTGGGAGGCACAGCACCCCACATCAGGGAGTGTGGTGGTCAAAGCATCCCACTTAATTTGTGTTTAATGTTTTTTTTCTTTTTTTTGGGCCCGTACGGCATTGTTTCCCTGCATGGAACTGATCTTCGTGGTTTTGCGTTTTCGATATTTAGTGATTGAGCTTCAAATTTAGACCGATTGTGGCTGGTGCGGGGGGCATCACGGAACCTTTAGCTAAATTTATTGATGCTAAACTTAAAAAGTATGTATCTACTATTGAACATATTTGCAAGGATTCTTGGGACTGTTTGAGAAGTATAGATCAAACTTACTTCACTACGCACACGCTTATGATAACAATAGATGTAGTAGAACTATTTCCCAGTATCCCACACAGTATAGGACTGGAATGGTTAAGAGAAATTTTGGTTACCCAGTCAGGTCTTGACAGTAGAACAATCAATTTAGTGATAGAATTTATGGAGATAATACTAGAAAACAATTTCATTCTTTTTAATGGTGAGTTTTTCAGACAAAGAAAGGGTGTTGCTATGGGGAGTCCTTGTGCAACAATGTATGCTAATCTTGTTCTCTATCACTGGGAACAAAAATGTGTGTTACGGACTACCTGGAATAAGTTCATTAGATTTTATAGAAGGTTTTTAGATGATATATGTATTTTATGGGAAGGTACAGAGAATGATTTTAAAGGATTTATGGAACATATTAACTCTAGTACAGAATTTTTAAAATTTACCTATTCTATTGATTTAAATGAGCTAAACTATTTGGATATTACGCTCTCAAAAGATTACATTAATTCTAGATTTCATTCAAGAATTTATAGGAAGCCCACGTTTTCTAATTCTTATTTACATTTTAGTAGTGGGCATCCCTTTTATCAGAAAAAAGCTATTATTAAAGGGCAAGCTCATTAGAGCTTCAAGAATTTGCAGCTCACTAGAAAGTTTTAGCCTTGAAGTTGAGACTATCAAAAAATTATTTTTAGAGAAAGACTATCCTGAAACTTTGATAGAAACTGTTATCCAGGAAATCTTTAAAAATAGGGAATCAAAATATCCAGCACTATTGGGACTAGGTAAATTACAAGACAAAAATCAACCTAAAAAAGACATTGAGACTGGAAATAAATTCTTACACACTTATTCAAATAATTCATACAAGGTGGAATCTATTATTCTTAAATACTGGCCCATTTTGGGGGTCAATGAAGAAATGAAACATTTATTTTCGAGCCAGCCACACTTTATTAGAAAGAGGGGTATTAATTTAAAGGAACTTTTTGAAAAAAAGGAGAAATGTAATATTAGTAATAAAATGAAGTGGGGTACACACAAATGTGGCAGTTGCAACCAATGTTTTGCTATGTTAAACCACAACACCTTCTATTTACCACACAGGAACTTTACAGTGAAAACTGATAAACATTACAATTGTGGAACTAAGGGGGTGGTATATTTGGGGGTGTGCACCTATTGTTTGAGTTTTTATGTTGGTAAAACGGAGAGAACTTTAAGGAAAAGGGTGTACGAACATTTCTATGGCATTTCTAGAAGTAAGGAGTCTAATGCATTCTTTAAACACTCTCAAAAATGTGTAAAAATGAACTTAAAGTATATGGTGCTAGAACAAATCACCCCAGAGGTAAGAGGGGGAAGTTGGGAGACTCGTTTAGAGTTTCGTGAACTTTTTTGGCAGTTGAGATTAGATGCCACTAGTTCTCCTGGGTTAAATGATAGCATTAACATAGGATGTGTTTTGAAGCTCAGGAAAGCAAAGTTTTGAATGAGCCTTATGGTGTTAACAAGTTCATATATTTATATATTTATTACACTAATTATTTGATTTTATAATATTGGTTTTAACTCATGCTTGTTATAACATTTAAATCTGTCAATTTATTTATGTTTGCTTCTGCACTGATGGCACTTTGGCATTTTCACATTTAAATACGTAAATACTTATACATTTCAATTTATTTTATTTAATTGAATGCAATTTACTAGTCATGTGATTAATTAACTGGCTATATTAATATGAAAAGATACTATGGTTTGTATTCATTCCTTGAAAAAGCCTGGCAGGAGCTGGGTGAAAGCGCTTGGATTTATTGGTGTATCGTGCTTTATTAAAAACTGTGTTTTCAACTTTAGCCTCGGATCCTGTGCCTTTGGATACAACTTTGATTTGCTGTGTAAGCTGTTGTGTGGCTGTTTGAATCATTTTCTTGATTGAGCTTTAGTTACTTGACTAACTAAAGCTTCGATCACATAATATAGATGCTTATACTCCTAATGTTTTGTTAAAGAAATGTTGTGCTTTATTTTCTTAGGTGGATCATATTCTTGGAACATAATGTCCGCTTTAGGCATATGTCAATCCAGTAGTGGCCTTATAAGGGATGAATATAGTGTGGCAAGAACCTCTTTGGCTCCATAGGATACCCATTTATGATTAATTGGGCTAGAAAGGATTCCATAATGGCACTTGATATGTGGTGATCACTGTCCTCAAATATGCCCAGGTCTGTGATTTCAGTATCTTTTTTTTTGTGGTATGGTATTTATGCGGTAGGTGCAGGGGGTGTTCTTATTTTCCAAGAAGTACAATACTATATTTCTCGCATTAAGATTTAGTCCTGGCACCATAACTTTGTACAAATGAAACCCTATTGAATGATATGAGTGTGACCTGGAGTACTGATGTCAGCCCTGAGTTTGCAGTCATTAGCAAACTTGATCAGCCAGAATACCCTGATGTTAGCTCTGTCATCAGCAAAGTATGTGCTGCAGAGTAGTTCATAGGTTCATACTAGGCTATCTGCCCTGGGGCATTTATAAGCCTAGCCCGATTGTGTTTGGCTTATGCCACCCCTTAATTTGAGTATACTGTGCCCTTTTTAAAGTTTAGTTTACTGTGCCCCTGTCTACTAGTGACACGGAAGTAATTCCCGGGACAAACCTACGATCCCCCATCCACTCATCAAGATTCTTCTTGAAGAGAGTCAGTGAGGTGCTCTGCCTAACATGAATTGGAATTCTATTCTAGAGCGAAGGGAGCCTCTGGGTTATGAATCTGTCCCTCCAGCATGTTCTATTTATTTCTGTGCTGAGGTTCAAGTCCCTCGAGCGCATGGCTCTAAGAGACTTAGATTTACTGAGGTGGAGCATGTCCATTAATTCTGGGTTGGACATAGCTTTATATGTCAGGCACAGATCGCCTCAAAGTAGGCGGTATGCAACTGAGTAGAGCTGGAGTTTTTTTAACCAAGCAGCATATGGCATCTGTTTGAGTCCCTTGATCCTCCTGGTGAGGTACTTTTGGGGTCTTTCTAATTGCTGCAGGTGTTGGATAAGGTACATCCCAAAGGGGGCATTGTATTCTATGATGGGCCTGATGAGGGATGAATAAAGCGGCACGATTACCTCTCTTGATCTAGATGTGAATCCTTTCATGATGAGGTGGGCTATGTAGAAGGTCTTTCTAACCACTTTGGCAATGTGGTTGTCAAAGGAGAGATTGCTATCAACTTGGGTCCCCAGATCCCTAATTACTTTCTCTGTACTTAATGGGTTACCACCTATGTGGTAATTTGTGGGCACATTGTTTTTGCCAAAGGGTATGACTATACACTTTTTGGCATTTAGCTTTAGACCATGGCTCTGGCACCAGTTATCCGTCTCTGCGAGACCTTTTTGAAGGATGTTTGTGTCAGCTGGAGAGTCGATTATGGTGCCCAGTTTGCAGTCATCTGCGAACTTGGTGAGCCATAGTCCTCCCACATTGGTCTGTACCTCAGAAAAGTAAATACCGAACAAGAGTGGTCCCAGGACAGAACCTTGTGGGGTGCCACTTGTGACCGGTTTCAAGTCTGACATGGCTCCAGCAACTCTGACTCTGTGGGTTCTGTCTTTGAGCCAGTTTGCGACCCATCTTGTGACATAGGGGTTTATATTTAGGCTGGATAGCTTATCTATGATGCCCAAGTGGGGTATTGTGTCAAATGCCTTTGCGAGGTCCAGATAGGCTGTGTGGACTACCTTCCCTTCATCTATGGCCTTGGTGACTGTTTCAAAGAAGTCGACCAGGTTCAAAAGGCAGGATCTGCCCTTGACAAAGCCAAATTGGGTAGGATCTAGTGTCTGTAGGTCCCCAATGTCTTTGTTTATGAGTTCCATGATGATCCTCTCCATAGCCTTGCAGACTAGGCTAGTCAGGCTTATGGGGTGATAGTTTCCAGGGTCCGCAGAGGTGCTACCTTTGTGGAGTGGGACCACTGTTGCTGTATGCCATTCTTTGGGCACATATCCTGTAGTGAGGCTGAGATTGTACAGCAGTTTTACTTGAGGGATTAGTTCTTCTTGGAGTTCATGTAGGACACAACCCGGGATGCCATCTGGTCCCATGGAAGCAGTGTTTTTTTGCTTTGGAGAGGGCAGCCTTCACCTGAGCATCAGAGATGTTTGGGAGGCTGCACTCTGCCAGGATAGATACTTGCTCTTTTGGGGGGGAGGGGGTGGAGAAGTTTGCACTGAACCTGTCTGCCAGGATATTGGCGATGTCTGTGGGTTCAGTGTATTTTTTGTCGCTTAGAATCAACTCAAAACAAGTCTGGGAGTTGCATCCCAGGTTCCTAACATAACTGAAAAAAGCCTTATGATTGTCTTTAGTGTCCTGTGCAATTTTTCTCTGGAAGCTGGCCTTGGAGGATTTTATGAGGGATCGTAATTTTTTGCTAGTACTGATCAGAGATGCCTTCCCTTTTAGGGATTTTGCTCTATCATGTAGTAGCTTCCTCCTTCTGTTGTACAGTTTATTTATGGCTGGAGTCCACCAGACGACGCCTGCCTTTGGATGATTGGGTCTTGGTTTTGTTTGGGATAGCATGATCCATGCATTCCTGGAGATGTCCGTAGAATGCGTTTATATAGGATTCTGCAGTTTGGGCCATAGTTTCCACTGGCCCTGGGGCCTTGAAGGATTCCACTTCGGTTTTGAGAAGTGTGAAGTTCACTTTTGAGAAGTTTTTCACTGTGGTTTTCTGGGCTGGGGGTGGGGTCGGGATGTGGATATCCAGTGAAATTAATTTATGGTCTGATCTTACCAATGAGGGATATACTTCTGGTATGGAGCATAGAGTCCCCATGTTGGTAATGATCAGGTCTAGTATGTTTTCCCCTCTTGTGGGAGTGGTGACTAGTTGTTCCATAGCATTTGAGTTTATAAATTCCAGGAACCTTTGGGCTAAGGTGCTGGGGCTTGAGTAATGCTCCCAGTCTATGTTTGGGTAGTTGAAGTCGCCCAATATAATGGTGTTCGGAGAGATCTTCATGTTCTCCAATGTTTTCAGGAAAGCCGAGTGGGATTCCTGACTTTGAGAGGGTGGTCTGTAGGATGCTATAAACTGAAAAGCAGTCTTGCCCACTGTCAGTTACTTCTTTCAATGCCACTAACCTGGAGGTGTGGATATCCTTGATAAATATGGAAACTCCCCCTCCTTTTGTGGTTTGGTCTGGGTTTTGGGGCCGAAAAGCATGATATGAGGTATAACCTGGTAGTCCTGGGGTGCTGTCTGGAGCCTTGAACCAGGTTTCTGTCACTGCACAGATATCGATGTTCTCCATATTGAGGAGAGCTTCGAGTGCATGCATCTTGAGGTTAAGACTTCTGGCATTTAGCAGCATTACCCTTAGCTTCTTGTTCCTTGTGCTGTCTATGGAGGTGGGTTTGACTTTTGAGCCTTGCCTAAAAAAGGCACTATGGGGGTGGCAAGAGCCTTTGCCAATATCCGAAAGTCCAGGGGTGACAGGTGCAAGCCATCCCTAGCGAAGCAACGTGGCTTGTCGAGCATGTCTTCCCAGGCTGACAGACACTGGATCCCCTTTGAATGACACCAAAATTTTAGCCAATTGTTAAAATCGATCATTTTGTCTTTACACTGTGGCATCATTCTACGTGAGGGTAAGATGCTGCTCAAGGTCAGGGTCATACCGGCCTGGGCTACATGATCAGAGAGCTCCTCTATGTCTCTTTTCATGTAGTCGAGGGAGGTACGTCTCAGGTCATTCACGCCAGCACATACAATGACTGAGTCATATTTGTATTTGCTTTGGAGTGACCTGAGTGCTTGCGTTATGTGGCGGGTCCTAGCTCCCGACAGGCAGCTCAATGTGACTTTATTCAGCCTGGTGAGCAGGACGTCAATGTGTCTGACAATAGAGTCACCTATTACAAGAGTATCAGGTGTGTTATTCAGCCTTAAGGGCTGTGACTGCTTGGCACACTGACTTTGTGTGCTATGTGTTGCACGTGTTTTGTTTTGGGGTAGCGTTTGCTTGGATGTCTGCTTTAGAGGTCTCTGTTGCTTAGGTAGATTTTTATTTAGAGCCTCCGAGTATGTTTTTGTGTTTTTATGTGTTTGGTTCGCTGTTGTGGTGGGACTATGTGATACTGGAATTGTGTTGTGTGAGGTTGCCTTCTCCTTCTGACTGGTTACACCAGTTTTGAGATGAGAGAGCTCAGCCTCCAGTTTGGCTATATGGTTGCATCTCTCACATATATTTGAACCTGTTTGGAGGAGGAGGAGAGGGTTGTCCGTGTACATGAGACAGTTGTAACATTGCCTCAAAATTCCCAGATTCAGCAGCTGGACTGGAGAGGAAACCATTGACTGACCTTTGGACATGCTAGAGTAATATAGGCAACTGAATTAAAACGGACCAATAGTGGACAAGGTAATCGTAGAGAGTATAAGAGTAAGTAGTGCTTATGGTTTATTAGTGCTAACTTGTAAAATTACTTATTTGGACCAGTGAGGGGCCTTAGAATGAGGATATGGTGTTTAATTTGAGAGATAGAGCAGTTCTAAGGAAAAAGGTGAAGAGCAGACTTTGTGGAGCCAGGAATAGTTTAAACCCAATTAGGTGGCGCTGCCTGATGTTGCGCTATGCACAAAAATGCGCAAAACCGCGCAAAAGAGGGTTTTAAGAGAGGGAGATCAAGGAGTTAGGAATTGACCCAAAATGGCCAATAAAACTACAGTTTCAAGGCAGTAACCACTCCCACAGGGGCAGGCAGGCTGCTCAATGTTTATCACTGCCACTGATGAACACAGAGACTTCCCTTTAGCCCAATCAAATAATGGCCTCCAAGAAACTTACAAACAGTTCAGAACAGCAAATCTGTAACTGAACTTTTTTTAAATCTCAGAAAAGTGGGAAAAAAACAAGATTTTTTTGTTTTTTTTGTTTTCTTTAAGGAAAGCAGTGGTCCGAGAATGGAGCCCTGGGGGATACCACTAGTGAATAGCCTTTTTGAGAAACATGTACCACTAACCCTGAGTGAATGGGTTCTGTCTGTTAGCCAATTTGGTATTCACTGAGCAGTATAAGGGTTTATATTTAAGTGGGTCACTTTATCAATGATGCCAACCTGTGGGTTAGTATTGATAGTCTTGGCTATGTCTAGGTACATGATATGTACTGATTTACCTTTGTCGATTATCTCTGTGACACTTTCAAAAGTCAGCCAGGTTAACTGGCCAGGATCTGCCCTTCATTAAGACAAATTAATTTGGGTCAAGGGAATGTAAGCTGCTAATATCTTTATTTCTGAATTATATTATCTTACAAACAGGACTCTTAAGGCCAATCAATGTATAGCTCCCAGAATCAGTGGGTGGGCTACCCTTGTGCTGTTCTCCAAGCTTCAAGTACATACTTACTGGAAAATCTAAGGTTGAGTAAGTTTACAGGAGAGCCTGTGAGGCAGTGTTCCATACTAACAAGGAGAAACCATTCCTTAGAATGAGACCAATATATAAGCAATGGAAAAGGCTCATTTAAGATGCATAGCTTTTTAATGCAGTTTTAATGTGTTTCTGCTTGTTTTACCTTTAAGGTAGTTGAATGTCTTGATTAATGTTTTAAGTGATTGAAGTCAGTGATTGGCTGTTAATTTTTTCATCTGATTATTTCAATGCTTTGATATGGAGGTTTTACATCCTCTGAGAAAGAGGTATTATTACTGTGAAAATGCTAACTTACTGTATAGTGAATAAATTATTTCTTTGTTTTTATCATTCTTGAACATCTCATTGTGTTGATTCACTCATACGTCTTTTTTACTGCATGTATTTATCTTTACTGAGTGAATCATTTATCCTCTGGACCACATTTCTGATTTTGTATAGTAGTATTTTTCATTTGTTTGTTTTTGTTAGAAGAATGACTAATCTTAAAAAGACTCCCGTCTGGTCATGAACCTAGGACTCACCTATGAATCAGTTAATCTGCAGGGGAATATCTTCAAGATCCAAAGTAATCTTTTTTTTTTTTATTTGCTTTTTTTACATATTGTGCATGATGTTACAAGTAGTTTGTAAACCAAGACAAAGTATGTGAGGAGAAGCCAAGTTCAGACAGTATTTGTAGTAGCTTAGGATGAGAACCAGTGTCTAAAGCCTTGGAGAGGCCTTGGAAAGTAGATGGGACAAATCTGGCTGCATTTCTGCATTTGTTGATTGTACTGAGGAAGAATAATAATGCTGTGTTGTTCTCTGATCGGGCTGAAAGTCATGCTATGAGGAGATGATGTTTAGGGCGTTGGCTGTGAATGCATTTTTCCAGCCTTTTTGACAGGGGTGAAAGGACTTCAACTGGGCAGAGCCTAACAGGAATAACGAAATAGTTAACTTAGTTGCTTCTTAAGTAGGGATATAATACAGGAAACCTTGTTGGCTAGGCTTACATAGGCCCTTGGGCCAATAGCCTAGTACCTGCCTATGAACCTATGAAATTGGATAGTTGTATGGATTTTCCATCTTTGTGTAGGGGAATCATATAAGTTTGTTTCCTAATATTTTAAGAATGATGCTTCAAAAATGTGTGTATTCATTAATATGGTTACTGATTATGCCAAAAGTTCAGTGGCAATGTTTAGGAATTCAGCAAGTTGACCGTCAGCTGCTAGAGTAGTAGGTTAACTTTTATATGGTTTTAGTTAGAATTGGTTGAAAGGAGAAGGAGGGGCTTGAGGCAGAGCCTAACAGGAATAGAGAAATAGTTGACTTAGTTGATTCTTAAGTAGGGATATAATACAGTTAATAACGTCGAAGTTGAAATTATGAGATATTTAAGGATCTGTTATGTTAGGTAAGGGGTTAGGTTGAGAGGCATTACCTGTTTTTTTTAGCTGGAGATATGGGAATCTTGGAGCGATAAGAAGTACTTTTTCTTGTCAGACTGGATACATTTTTGGCAGATTACATAACTGTCTGTAGACGTCATACTGTGGTACTCTTCCCATATCAGACCCATCATTAAATACATTACTGCATTTGATATGTAAAAGCCAAGTATATCACATTGTAGGAAATGCCCCATAAATTTCTAACCAGTAAATTAAAGTCCTTAAATCCTTCACCTTTCCTGACAGATTATCATGAATCTCCTTATACTTGGTGACCTCCCAGCTCTTCTCTGTTGACCAATGTCTTGCTTTTTGAGCTATGAGAAACCCAATCCTATCTGACCTTCTACTTCTTCACAAAATCAGTGGCTATCCAGACACTAGGAACCTAAATCTATACTAGGAAATAAACTAGTCTCAATGAAAGGGCAGGTTTCAAACTCAATGTATTCTCAGCTTATAAAATAATTAGTAAAAACTACAAAGAAACCTAGGTAAACTAGAGTTTTCACTGTGTGTTACCTTAAACCTCCTGTATTGGAGGACCATGTGATTTGGTTTGTCTGTGTGACCTTTTTACTCTTTGGTTCAGTCTATAAAATAAGTTATGACTACAAGTACTACCTTGTATACCTTTAAGGCAAGTCTTGATGATTGGATGGGTAGGCACAAATTCACACCAGGATTACCATGTATAGTCTTGCTTTATTTGGGATATAAGTACTACTAAATACCACAAAGGGTGGCAAGAATTTTTAAGCGTGCCTACTTAAAGGTGTATATGGATATACATTTCTGGTCCTTGTGATTGGTTGTCTAGTATTATTTGCTCTGAGAATGTAAGACATGGGAATTTCCCTTCTGCCCTGGACACATTTCTCCTAGTCATTATGAATACTACCTCAGATCTCCCTTGAAAAATAGGCGATAGGCCTAATGGGACTAACCAAGTCAACAAACTACAATAAATGATATGTGGGAGAGCTCTTATTTTCTTCCATAATTTGACTCATTTGGTCTTGCATCTTATTGCACATTACAATTCAGACATTCAATTCAGAAGAAGCTGACAGAGCAACATATTTGCAGCCCTGCCTTCTTTCTGTCCTATTAGAGCCATAAAATAAATATTTGCTGAATGAAATGCAGTCACTACTGAGCTAGTACATTGTCATGTGCAGCAGAGTCAGTATATCAGACAAGCAAACTAGAGAAAGTGACATCTCTGACTGACAGACTGTGTGTGCGTGAGTAGTTCCTCCATCTAGGGAATTCTTACTGTTCACAAAACATAGCATTTTTGTTGCCTTCATCAGTCAAAATGGGGAAAAAATGGGGGATTTCCTAGACATCTGTTTAGATAATGGGAAAAAAAAAAAGAAAATGTTTAGGGTATTCCATTTTGGGTGAGGGAGATTATAGCCGAAAGAGAAAAGCCATGACATATGGTGTCATATTTTAAAAATATAAATAGAATTAGAAGCTTTACCTAAAAAATAAAATCATGTCAATATGGCAGGCGCCTCCAGGCTAATTTGGGTAGAACATATTATAAATAAAAAATATTATAAAATAATCAAATTTTTGTGACATGGGGACATAGCATAAAACTTCAAGATATAATAAAATAATGTTTTGTTTTTCATTTAGTCTTAGATTACTGGCGTAATGCTCTTCAGGCTTACAGGCGAGCTGCAGGCTATTTTGACTGTCAGTGAGCAGAAGTCAGAGAAACTAGTTCTGGATAGGGTACTATCCAGCTCAAATGCATTCACACATTCACTCACTGACACTGTGCACATCTGCAGATAGTTTGGAGTATGGCCATTTCACTACTAGCATGTATTTGTGATGTGAAAGGAAACTGAAGCACCAGGCAAAATAAAAAAAGAGAAAAAAAAATAAAGAGACTCAGGGAGGACCTGTAAACTCTGCATCAAAGTCACCACATTCAAGAACAGAACTGGTGAACCTTGCGTTGAAACAATAGTTATAACCACCGGTCTGGTCATTATGTTTTAACTTGCAGGCTATATTGGTATTTTAGCAAAACATAAGTAAAAAAAGTAAGGCTGCTACTCCCACCTTGTCGGTTAAGTTACAGCGCATTTATATTACCCTATCGTAAGATTTAAATAGCGAACGCTATTTCATTGTACCTAAAATATCTAAACCACAAAATATCGAACATTCAGGGAAAAAATTTGCTGTTCTGAAACACATACACACAACACAAGCACACCAAAATAAATAAACCACACACATACACTTAACAAAATCATAATTGTAACCCTACACTACAACCTATCCACTCACCTTAACCCAACCCTAACACTAACGTCTCTAACTATCGCACACTCACCTTACCCGCCCCCTAACCCTAAAGTCCCTAACTACCGCACATTCACCTTACCTGCTCCCTAACCCTAAAGTCCCTAACTACCGCACACTCACCTTACCCGCTCCCTAACCCTAAAGCCCCTAACTACCGCACACTCACCTTACCCGCCCCCTAACCCTAAAGTCCCTAACTATCGCACACTCACCTTACCTGCTCCCTAACCCTAATGTCCTTAACTATCGGACACTCACCTTACCCCAATCCGTTCCCACACTTACCTTAACCCTGTCCGTAACCTCCATTCGCATACTTACCTTACCCCAGTCCGTAACCTTCCCACCACAGTAGAGTAAATAGCGAACCCATGGAAAGGACAACCAAAATCTTACCCTAGGTAAGATTTTGAAGTTCCGTGGCTTCGCTATTTTCAGTTTTTGACAAAAACAGGTCAATATTATAGCATTCAAAGTTCAAAAAACTTTGATACTATAATATAGACCCATTACACCCCTATGAATAGGAGCTCTATCTGTGATGACATTGTCATCAATTTCAGCATGAGCATCCAAATAAGTTTTAAAGGTGACTTTGTGAAGTGGAAGAAAGAAACTGAATGTTTAGGTTAAGACTATTCCAAAAATTCAGAAAGAACCCCAGCACTGGAGGAAAGAGTTGCAGTAAAAGGAGGTTGTTTTCACAATGCAGTAATTTGTGATTCAGGGACACATTAGCCACAATAAGGCAAGACCTCATTATTCCCTAATTTGCCTGTTTCTGAATCACTGTTAACTAATGCTAATGAGCACTTTATTATGGTAGTTTACACTGGTGGCTCATGCTATGCATTGGCACAGCCATCCCCCCTTCATTCACTCTTCACACACACACACACGCACACACCTGTCCCTAAACTGAAAGAACATACCCAATGTGTCTCATTCGTTTTGCCCCTGTGAATCATGGATCTTTACAGTTAGCCAATAATGGCAGACATCACAGTTTCATTATGTTTAATGCCTGTGAAATGCACCCTGATGCTAGATCAGTTATTCTATTAAATGTTTTCATGACTGTCATATTTTGAAAACTCTCCTCTCATATAGTGTTCATCCTTTCTTTGTCTTGAAGCCTCCCCCACATGGACACACACACATCCCTTTCAATTGTCTGTCTGTGATTTCACAGGGTGCTCCTACTGTTGCCTGTTATAGATGACTTGTATTGTAATTCAGGAACTTTTGTAGTCATTAAATAATGCCAATAATTAGAGTTTCCTACTTCACATTATGAAAACAACTTCTTACATTAACTGACGAGTTTAGGGTCGTGGGCTAATGTTGATATTCTTTGTGCCGAGGATGTAGAGTTTGAAACATTTTTAGCCATGTTACTTTATTTTTTAAAATACTTTGGCATAAATTTATACTTTCCATGCTGACTAGTGATGGCACAGAGGACTAATATCCTCTGTGTAAGGTGGAAGGGTATAGGGTTTGAATTTTTTTTTTTAGTGCCTTTAGAGTACACTATGTAGACTATCCCTGGTCTAGTGCTCCCCTCCCTGACTCATATCATCTTTATTTTGTTTTATAAGTGCCTTTCAGTCATGATATGCAGAATATTCCTCGTGTCTAGTGTTCCCATCTTGCCCCCCCCCCCCCCCCGAGTTCCTTTCAGGCACAATATGCATGGTGTCCCTGGTGTCTGATTCTATGTCTTATTAAATAGCCATTAAGGCATGATATTAAAGAGTTATCCCTTAAGGCTAGTCTTCCCCCTGAGCAAATGTTGCAGAATTTGCTTTTTAGTCTAGGGTAGTGCTGATGTATGATAGCCCTCCATCACACACACATGTGCACACAACCTCCCCACCCGATCACACTCACCCATACACACACACACACACACACACACACACACACACACACACACACACACACACACACACATGTATATATATGTACACATACACACACACACATGCACACACATACCTAACTGACCCCTACCCCCCTCCTTACACCACTCCTTCTGGTTCTGGTTAAAACGGATGTAGAGTGGAAGAGGAGGAGGAGGAATCCTTCAGAAATTAAAAAAAACTGTCACCATTCTAAAACATTAATGACCTTTATTGTATGTGTTTTTAGTGTTACACGCATTTTACATTTTCTTTGTCTTATGGTTTAGTCTACTGCATAATTTAAATATTTTCTGCAGTGAAAAGAGCCTAGTAGACTTCATAGTGTTTATACTGTAAAGGTTAGTAGAGGTGCAAATGTGAAACATACAGATGTTCATCACACATCAGTACTTAAAAGCATAAACTGTGTTACAGACAGTTGTGTGTTTTTATGGTGAAATGACATTGCTGTGTTAGCATTTAATATTCAGCAGCAGGTGAAGTATAGCCTGCTCTGATCATCAACAGCAGTCCATGTCAAGTATGGCATAAAAGAGAAAAACAGTGGTTTTAGCTTCAGAGACTTATCAATAATCAACATATCGAAAGATGAAGCAATGGGGAAGGAGTACATAATATTTAATAGGCTGTAACACTTCACCAATACCACTATTGACGGAAGTGCTTAATTACTACAGATAGCTTACATTAGTTTCATCTGCGGGATGGATGCATTTTGAGGCATTCCTTCTGCCTTGGCTTTGCTTCCTGTGAAAGTCTCAAGAGGTTCTACTCTGATCATTGTTAATCTGATTGTCAGTAACCGCTACCCAGTATGATGACAGTATTAAAGGAATTATTTTCTTATAGTGATTTAGACTGGTTATTTTGTGTATACTTCTTTTGTTTTCTGGATACTGGAGTATCTGTTGATGGTGATTTTATCCTCATTTGCAGCAAGTGTGCTATATTTGCTGTGAAGCTCACTGGACAGAGACAGAGAACTCAGCCAGGATTTAAGAAACACGGATAGATGTATCTTTCCTACAACAAAGCAATGCAAATCGAACTGAAAGCCATCAACATCAGGAACACTTAAAGAGTATTTTGCTGTGCTGGGTCAGCCTGTCATGATATATAGGTCTGCGCTTTCAAACAAAAACTTCCCTGTATTTATAGTTAATATACTTTTAGTCACTGCCTATGTCTGTCTTCTTAGTGAAGAATTTTCTTTGTTGATTTTAATAGCAGACATTCTTCTCCTTTTTGAGAGTGTTTTATTCTGCAATTTTATTACATACACAGCTGCTTTTTTTAACATTACTCAGGGCAGCAGAAAGCCTTTCCACGATCACCTCATATATCATTTATTGACTGCCTGGTGCCCTGGACTCTTTAGATGATGGCAAGTCCTGCTTTAACAAAGTGTCAAACAACCTTTACTATCTCAGTAATAAAAAGTCTTTCTTTTGTTGCAAAAAATGAGGCTGCCCAAAGCTGAATGCTCTCAATGGAACTTGTAGTATTCATGTAAACAAAAGCAGCATTATTAAAAACGGAAACCTTGACAGATGTCATCTTCCTTGCATTCCTTTACTGATGCTTTTCTTATCTAAGGACTGAGTGGGACATGTTTGAAGCCATATTATTTTTGCTCACCCAGCCTGACCATCTCTGTGACATCAATGCAACAGTCTCTAGCCTAGTTTCTGCTTGGGCACAACAACATTCAGTTGGTATGATGGTATGGGTTTTGTCCTGTGGGCACTGCCTTTGTTCCTTCAGTGGCAAACTAAGCAGAGCAGATAGCTGACCTGGCTTTCAGCTTCATTGCTATTAGAGTTACCAGTTACTAGTACTGTCAAAGCACCCTGCAGGCTACATAACTGAAAACGTGATTAAGAAAACTACTGCCTTTTCTTTTGTAGTGGCAGTATCTGAATGGCGCTGTACAAATCTTTTTGGGAGTGGACCATGAGGTGACTATTGTTATATGAGTTCAGTCTGCTTAGCTGTATACTAAAACATTCTCATGGCCACAGGGTAGCATCCCTGTATTTATGCAAGGAACAGACTTCAATCACCTAGATATTTTGAACCTTTTTCTTAAAATCAGGAAGACCTGAAAAAAAAAGAGAGCGAGAGAGAGAGACCACCAAGAAGATATTTTGAACTTTTTTCTTAAAATCAGGAAGACCGGAAAAAAAAGAAGCCTGTGTCAGTGGACACTCAGAATCTGAAAGTCACTACAATTATTACTAAGTCAAGTGAAACATAATCCCTTAACATTCTGTAAGCATGTAGCAAATAAGGTAAAGATGAATAAATGCCCCCAAAATGTGTTGCGGTGAGAATAGCTATGTTTTTCTTTGCAAAATCTTTCCGGAAATACAGGATGACACATCTGGAAGAGGAAGTAAAGGAAGTAACTTGCCTACATTAGCAAAACAAAAAAAAGGCAAAGAAACGGGAAAAGCATTAATATTGTTATCAGTTATGCTCCATCACATTGGGATCCATATCGGCTGTTGTAGTATCTGTTTCTGAATTGTTTTTCTTTTTCTATAAGCTATGCATTGCATTATTACCCAGCATGCAGTTCTTGCTACATCCTTCAGTCTCTTCTTCCAGTAAGCATGAACCCATCCATCACCAGTCTTGGTGTAGCTTCTTTCCATTAATCTAGTTTCTGCAGAAATCATTGACTGTGTCCATTGAAGTACTGACCTTGCTTTCTAATGCCTCAGTTGTGTCAGCTGACTGTTCTTATTTGTGAAAAAGATTTAGACAGCGGTTACTAACACCACTTAAAAGCTTTATGGAATCGGTATTGATTGAGAGCTACTATAAACTTCCCTTTTCTGTCTGGAATTTAGAGAATTCTTTATTTCATTCAGAAATGTTTTTATATTGTGCAAACAAAAGGAGCTGACTGGAAAGCTAGTTGTTGGAAAAAAAAGCACACATCAGCCAGAAATAATTAAGTGCTGCACAAAAGTGGTAATGTGAAATTTTATTACCTAGACTGCTCAAGTATAATATTCCTTATAAAGTGATTACACTGGTTAGTGATTTGATTTAGTCGCATGCTGGTTACAGAGACGAGTATGCAGGCTGTAGGGTCCACAGCAGTGTTGTACAAAATTCCAGAGGGATTTAAACATATAGTAACCTTTCGAAGTTTCCTAATACCTACATCTCTTTGAGAACCTAATGCAAGATAACAAAAAGATTAATTCAAGTGTTATGTCAGTTACTACGGAGACGCCATTGCCATGCACACGTATTCTGTATGAACATGTATGAAAACTGCCCACATTTCTCTGGAATTATGTTTCTGATGATAGCATATGCATGCAGTAGCATCTGTTATAACGCAGTCACTACACCTATATTACAATGTGAGTGTTATTGTGCAGAGGTATATGTGCAGTGACACCCATTTGCATAGTTAGTTCAGCTGACTTTATTTTGCACTTTTCTCACACTTCAAAAAACTGAATTAAGTTATTTTTAAACAGCATAAGGTGGCACGTGAGAGAATATAATGCAATACCACTATTATTTTAAAATAAGAGAGCTTTAGGGGTTGTAATCAAATAAATGATGCAATAAGGTAAGAACTGGTCATTTGTCCCTGTACATGTTTCCGTTTGTTCTTGTTCCATTGTTTTTCCTCCTTTTCTATCTCAAATTGTGTAGCAATCTATTAGCCTGAATATTATTTGTTATATTTATAACGCATGGCATACTTAACTTGTTTCAAGTGTGAAACTGCTTGTGTACAGGTGTGCATGTGCATGTATGTGTTGATGCACTATTACCCCTTTAGATCAGAGTAACTTGTTTTTTTTTCACTTGAGATATGTAATATATAAAACAAAGTTTAAATATGCAATTGTTTTTATACATTTGCTTCATTATAATGTATTTAAAAATAAACATCATATAGGTTCATAGGTTCATCGAAGGTTACTAGGCTAACGGCTCTTCAGCCCTTACAAGCTTTGCCATATTTATCCTGAGTTACCCCAATTGTCAGTCGTCAGGTGAGTGAAGTTCGCAAAGATAAGGGTCTATGGTAGTCAATAACAACTTCTTCTGTCCAGGAAGGACATGGGTGCCACCCCAGGAGTGAATCTGCAGTCACCTATCCATTGATCAAGGTTACATTTTAAGGCGGTTTCTTGTGAATTGAAAGCTTGTTCCAGGGAAGTGTCAGTCTCTGGGAGATATATCCATCTCTCCCATGTGACCTGTTAATGTTTGGGGCTAGGTTAAGATCCCTGGAGCAAGTGACCCTTGTGCAGTTTGATTTACGAATGTGTAGCATTTCCACAATGGCTAGGTCAGAGACTGCCCTGTAAGCCAATCACAGATCACCCCTTAGCAATCTGTAGGAGGCAGAATACTGTGACAGAGATTTCAGTCTTTCCGTGTAAGACTTATTTAGTGTAACCTGTAATTTGTTGGTGAGAAACCTCTGTTGTCTCTTCAATTGTTGCTCTGGTGAGGTACATGTAAAAGGGAACACTGTACTCAATTATTGATCTGATGAGTGCCAAGTATAATGGAATTATAATATTCTTGGATCTAGATGCGATCCCTTTACTTATAAGATATGCCACATAGAAGGATTTCCTTACTACTATGGATGTGTGGATACGTGGTGGTCAAAGTTCAGTTTGCTATCAACCTGCATACCCAGATCAGATACCACTGGGTCTACACTTGGGAGGGCACACATAAGATATTGTCCACAATTGTGATGCATCAGAGATGAAACCAGACTATAATTTCTAATGCTGACTGTAACAGGAAAAACGTCCTGGAGATAGATGGCATTACCAATGTTTCAGAAGAGATACTGGAAGCATTCAGTCACTCTGTGACTGTAATGTTTTGGTTTTCTTCATGCTCATAATGGAAGCGTGCCGGGGAATTTCCCTCTGCTAGAGTGGAAGCATGGAATGGATCTCATCATACTGCAGATTCATCTCTTTCTCAAACTTCCAATGAACTCCTTCCAAAGATGTGGTGTGCTCCCTGATTTTGGAATCTTTTGAACATTTGGGCTACTGTTGGATACCCAATGTTTTTTTTCAATGTTATTGTTTCTTGTGGCATAGGTAATAGTTCTGAGGAACTGAAGGTGGTGCTTGCATTAAGGTAAAGTTTTTCTCTACTCTTGTAAGGCTTTTGAAATAGTAGACCCAAGGCTCTTCTGTAAGGAACCAATGCATCTAAAAACTGAATTAGTGACTACATAATTACTCTGTTTTCTCAAGGTGTTAATTTCTTGAGGAGTGCGCACCCCTTCCTTAGTAAAAGTGCATACTCCCATACACTCACTAGTGAAGGCTACCACTAGGTATTGACTTGGTGATTAACTGTATGCATCCTGCTTTGACACACCATTTCCCCCAGTATGAGCATGCCTATCTTCCCTTGTCAGGTCCGTCAAGTTACCAGGCCACTTATTAAACTCGAGTCACCTAAGGCATAATCTGGTCTTCATCTACATATGCCACTGGTGCTGGCTATAACTGTATCACTTTTGGCCCGAATACGTTATACCAGGTGTCACCTCCAGAACTACAGATGCCTGGTGACACCCTGCCTAGAATTTTGTAAAGCAGTCAGAGAGAGGAAGCACATGAGACTGGCTCAGAGCCACAAAGTTGGTAAGGGATAGGCTAAGACTGGAGTATAATGGCAGACTGAGATCACTGAGCATGAAATCAAGACACTGGAAGACGTGACATGAGCACATCAGACAGATGTCAGGTGGCAGGGGCAGGGTTAGAGGAAGGGGGATGGCAAATGACAACAACTAAAAACTTGAGAGGGAAGCTTACATGAATGTTATGGATGTATAGCCATACAGAAAGGGTGATGGGCCATGAAAGTTTTATTACATGTGTGGTGAAATGCAGATGAACCTAATAATCTATATGTGGCTTTCTTACAAGAGCCATCTTGATAATATCATACCTTTCTTCCATACCTCACTATTTACCTGTGCACTGTACCTTTTCTGTGCATACCAGGCCAGCTCTTTTGGCATAGAGGGGTACAACCTCGACTATAGCCCAAGTGACCCAAGTTTGACTATTGGCTTATGTGTCTGTTGAAGTTATAGAGAGGAGAAAAAGAACAAGGAGGCTTAATTCTGCCTGCCTGTCATAGAGAGGAGAAAAAGAACAAGGAGACTTAATTCTGCCTGCCTGTCATAGAGAGGAGAAAAAGAACAAGGACACTTAATTCTGCCTGCCTGTCATAGAGAGGAGAAAAAGAACAAGGAGACTTAATTCTGCCTGCCTGTCATAGAGAGGAGAAAAAGAACAAGGAGGCTTAATTCTGCCTGCCTGTCATAGAGAGGAGAAAAAGAACAAGGAGGCTTAATTCTGCCTGCCTGTCTTGAAGTAAGAGAAGGAGGTTACACTGATGGGCACACTCTTTATGGTAGAATCCCCACTTAAGACACAAGATCACATGGAGAGGTTTGTATAAAAGGGAGGCATAACAAATTGATCACATCATGCAGCTCTGTGGCATTCATCACAAAAGATCACTGCATGCCAATCCCTTGCATGCTAATAAACATGCATGGGGAGTCAAGGCTGAAAAGAAAGACACCGATCCTCCTCAAAATGATGTTGTTGTTCCCAGTATGCTTACCTCTTAACCCCCTCCCAGGGAATAAATGCCCAAAGAGAATAAATGTGTTAGAGGACCAGAGCAAATTACAAAGACGTATCTATGCATAGCCACTACTAATTTTAAGATTCTATCATACACTTTCCTCTTGAGTGGAGCAGATCTTATCCTGTAAATTCTTTCTTTCACTCCATACATTTATTTTTCTTTCTGTGTGTTTTGAAAAGTTTGCATCTTTTCTACTTTTCTTCCTCAAGTATAATATCTGGATTCTTATTATTGTCGTCACCATCTTCATTATCAAATGTCTCCCTTCTCCTTGGTATGTTAAGACAAACTTTGATAAGCCTCCCTCCTCTCTCTCTCATACACACACACACACGCACACACACACACACACACACACACACACACACACACACACACACACACACACACACACACACACACACACACACACACCTTCATGTATTACAAAATAAAGGCTGTTGTCTCCTTTACATATTATTATTTATGAATAAGGTTTCCATTCTACTTTCACTAAATACCCTTTCTGCTTTTCCTTCAGAATCCATCCAACCAACCATCCATTTTCCGATAACACACTTCATCCTTTACATGGTCATGGGGATGTTAAAACATAGCCTCTTAACCTGGCAGTACAAGGTATTGAAGTTCTTTTTGGGCAGGAGCTGGTTTATTGCACAACTTATATGCAAACTCACTCACACCCTGCATTGCACTACAGTCAGTTTAGAATATTGCAAATCAACCTACTGCATGTATTTGGAAGGGAGGAAGAAACCAGAGCATGCAGAGAAAGCCCACATGGACACAAGGAGGGTATACATACCCTGCATAGAAGATCCTTCCAGTTGACTGAGGAATCTGTTGCACTGAGGTTGCAATGCTACTCACAGAAGTTTTGGTCTAAAGAGCACACCCTAAAATGCATCCTCCTTTAACATATAGTGGGCAGAGGCTGCAGAATTTGAATCTCATCTACTGCCCACAAATAAATGTATCTAACTCTAAAACATGATGGTCTTTAATGGTATGGTCTCTTGAGTCATGTCACTGGTTACTACACAGACTAAAATACAAAGAGGTATATAAAAAGGCACACAAATATGAATCACTAAACAACTCCCTAGACGTTAAGAAAATATTAATTTTTGCCCTCATTATGGGCCTACATAATCCAGATGCAAGAACAGGCTTCACATTAAACATTTCAACAAGTAGGTTCTTTTAACATAGCTCCCCAGACCTTTTTCTCACCTGTCTCTCTCTATTTCAATGCCTTTCAGTGCATACTTACCAACAGTAGCTGTACTTTGAATAAACTATTACATTCTTACATTCACAACTGGGAAGGCACATAGGTGCAACAGGAAGCTTTGTCACCTCACAGCAAACAGTTCTCTGCTTTAAATCTTGGCTGGGGTGCCGTTAGTGCAGAGTATGCATATCTTCCCCGTGTTCGCATGGGTTTTCTCTAGGTGCATCAGTTTCTTCCCACATTCTAAAGACATACAGTAGGTGGACTGGGCACTCTAAATTGTCTGTGTATGTACGCGTGTGGTATGGAAGAATAACCATGACAGGGCTAGCAACTAGGGTGTGAACACTGGCTGTAGATGATTGTCACTGCTGATGTGACACCTCACCCTATGGGGAAAAAGTGGTTATGGATGGATGGATGGATTCATATGTTCACACATTAATTTTCAGGGAAGGTTAGTAATGTTCTTGAACACTACACCCTTCTGTCCTTGCTCAAGGTAGTAAATTATCACCATTCCAGATGACTTGATCAGAGAATTCCTAGTTACTGTTTCTATTCTTGATAATAAGCCAAATAATTATAAACACAAATGGTACTGTACAGCAGAGCAGTTTAGCCAATTAGAGGTGAATGGCATCAGCTTGCACCCCTTATCAAATAATAAATTAATAAATAAATGATATGTCACATGCTTATTGAAAATGAAAACATAAAAAGATTGTACTTAACAAAGACTGAATTAAACAGTGCAGTTAACAGTTAAATATGTATTCAAATTAAACCGAAAATAATTCTGTTTTGCAAAAAGTTTACAAGAAAGAAAAATACCTGTCTGCAACTAAACCTATTTCTAGCTATCCATGTATTCACTAAAATAATTACTGAGCCCTAAACTACACTGGCTGAATTTTCAGAAGACATCACGGGTAAATACAAAAGTGCAGAGAAAAAACTCCTAGGTCTGTATGTCACAAGCCTCCAGGATAGCACTTCTCTGGTCTGACTGTCAGCTCTCTGGTTTATATCTTTTTTCATACAGAGGCACAGATGCAGTTAAGGGCAGAGTTTCACATTTATCTCTGTTTTCCTGCTTTTAGCTAGCTTATCTTCACATATAATTTTAATTGTAATTTTCAGTCTTTTGAGCTTCCTGACCTAGGAATAGTTAAAGCTCCTGTAATCATAGGCAAAGTAATAAGTTCTGTTTCACATGCCTTCTATACATTTCACATGTTATGTATAACTGCTGTATTTCGTAGAAGATGGCAGTTACAAACGTCATATAAAATATCAGACTATGGAAATGAATACCTCTAAACATGCCGATGTAGTACATCTGTGTAAAAGGCCATATCTTGGTCTGCCTTTCAGATTTCATTATGGAACATTTCATGACAACAGGCTTATCCATTGTAAAATGCAACTGAGACTCCTTTCTGACTATTAGGGGTTTCAGTGGAGTACTATGCAGAATTTGACACCACCACATTAGTTTCTCAAACATTTAGTATTTTGACTATGACATGTTGCAAATAGAAAACTATTTTTTTCTGGTAAAATATATAGAATGTTTACTTCTGATGTAATGGCAACCCAGCAAAGAAGTATTCTAGATCATTGCTGTACTTAGCTTACTGAGCACAAGTTCTGCACAGCACCCACAGTGGAAAGTGAGGAAAATGCAGAATGTCAGTGGCAGCAAAGACATAACCACCGGAGCCTCTGGTGTCTGTCAGTGGAAGGCTATATCTCAGTCCCCATTTCAGATTACTTTATGCAACTTTATTGTTGTAAAAACAGGATGATTAGCTACAACATGCATCTAAGGCTCTTATTTTTCCTATGGATTTGCAGTGCAGCTCAGTGTCAAATTTTAGATAACTTACCTTGGCTAAATGAAAGCACAGCATTGGACCAATGACATTTAACAATGAATAAAATATTTAATATGTAAGTATACATATATAATATTTTTACTTCTAGCACAACGAGACCCTTAGCACATGCACATTCTAAATATTAGTTTTGCCCTGTCATTTGAGCTGAAGTCAAATAGCCCTCAAGTGAAAACCAAGCAGCCGTACCATGACAACAAAAGACCTCACAATAAAAATTCTGGGAATTCTAATAAAAGTATAAAACGCACCCAGGAATGCTGTTCTACCCTAAGCATTTTAATGTACCAGAATCTTGATTTACATGTCAGCACAATGCCATTGTCAGCAGATTTAGACCTCCCCAGTGTTGTCTTAGTTGGTAAAATACACTATTTTTTATTTCTAGATGAATGAGTACTTAGTGCAGATATATACCGGACTTTAGTTCCATGTGGTATTTAGAGCAGTGACCACATACCCCACCCCCCAGGTGGAACTCTCTAACTATTCCATATAGGATATAGAACCAGACTGTAACAGCAAAAACCTTTGTAATACCAGGTTTGTTAACTATATATAAGTGTCCATATGTTAGTGCTAATAAGGAAGTTTACAATAAAAAATCCAGAGACCTGTAATAAGATACTTGTGTATAAAACATACATACCTGTTGTCTCAGTGGAATGTACCCCTTCTAAGTTGGTATATCACTTTTGACTATAAATATAATGGCTACATTGCTGTTTGAGAGACCTTATCACTAATTACTCCGAAGTGATCCTATAATTGTCATTGTCTTTCATACCTGCCCCCAAAATGATAACCACATTCACTATATTTCTGATGTCTCTTTGAGAACAAAATTTAAATCAAAAGGACTATAGTAACATAGTTCAACTTGCTTCTGCTGTACACTGACCCCAGCAAGCCATATCATTATGATTAGATATTGATCTTGTAAATAACTCTGTGCTTTAATGTACAACATGCCTCTATATCCCTACTTTAAAAATTAACATTCCACTGTGTACACCTCTGGTGTATGACTGTGAAGAATGTGAAGGAATCAATAACATCAGAAATGTATTTGAACCTGTTGATTTTGCACTCATATACATACCCCATACTCCAACCTAGCCACATCAGTGATTGTTTTGTATGAATATTGTAATTGCCATCTGCTTTCCTATGCTCTTTGCCTCTCAAACAAGATGACCAAGTTCTTTGCACATTTGTGATGTCTGATTGTGATTAAAGAGAATCATAGACATATATCCTGCACTTAGGTTACCTACATTTATTTATTTATTATTTGTTGACCGGGAAAGTCTGACTAGGTTTCACAGAGCCTGTTTTCAGTGGAGGCCCGGGGAGAAATGCTCCATACATCATATGCTTGCCATGGGTTTTCACATATATCCTTCCTCTACAAAAGACCGCCAGTTTCTGCATACCCCACGGATGATAGGTTTTGATAAAAATGAAACAAAAATGGTCACAGTCATTTATTTCTACATGTAACTCTACATTTCTATCTATTAACCTACTCACTAAGTCATTACAGTGATTTCTTTATTAGGATAATCGAAAATGTCCTTTGTATTCATCCACAGACTGCTTCCCTAAACATATTGCTACTTATGTAATCACCTGCAATGAGTAATAATAGCAAGTGCTGAAAAAATACCAGAGTAATGTTTTTTTTTAACTTACTATTCTACCTTATACTGATTGCAAAAAAAGTAGGGTGCTGTGGTATGGGCAGTGTCTGTTGTTATTACTGTCTACATATCTTCCTAGTTTTCTGGCAGTAAGAAAAAAAAATACCTGCAAAAGAAAACCATTGGAAGTATCATTCACCTAGCAGTTAAATGACTAGAGACTGTTGGGAAAGCACTGACATTATTTGCTAAGAACATGCGATCACAGCTACGTATACGAAGTAGTAATAGGACATGGTTTGATTGTCCATGTCCTGTTACTGTATTCATTGGGATAGAGGCGGGAAGTCATAGGTTCAGAGGTTCATAGATTAGTACTAGGCTAAGTGCCCTTGTGGGCCATTTTATGCCTTGCCAATTGCCCCATGTGAGAATCAAACCCTTTACCTTGTGTCTGTAAGGTAAACACCTTAACCATTATGCCAACCTTCCACCCCTATACTAATAAATAGTGTGGCTTCTCACTATAGGTTACATTTCCCACTATTATCAATAGGAAGCTGAGAGTAATTATTTGGCTAGTACAGCTACTGTACAAACCAAATAATTATATCACTAATGTGCTGACAAGTTCCTTTTTTTTATTAGTTATTTTTGTTTTAAAAGACAGGTTAAAAGTAAAAGAATATCTGAGAAATGCACAGGCAGGTGAGTATTCCAGTAATCCACAGGTAAAGCAGTAATTAAATCAAGGCAGATATTTGTAGAGTTCCATAAAATCTGAAAAAAAAATGGTAAAAAATATGGGTCTTAAAAGCAGAAAATATTGCATTGTAATTGCAAAAGGAAAAAAATACATGTTTTGAAATAAATTCTTCAACCATCTATCAAGCAATACAAAGGGGTTGCATTTGATTTATTTATTTATTTTGTCATTCAGAAAGACCCCTTTTTCAGAAAACATTTAAACTTTGGAAAGATAAAAGTCTTTTTTTATGTAAGCTTCATGCTTCACCAAGGCTTGTCATCACACATTTATTTTCTTCCTCCTGGTGCCTTTTAAGAAGTTGTCTGAAGCTTGTTTGTATTCCTGATCAATTTAGGTAGCCGGTTTCAGGATGCTGGATACATTTTTGATAAGGACCTTTCAGTTAGTGACAGGGTAAGTTGAGATTTGTACTGCCCTAGTAATTCTCAGTGTGTGGGATCTGTGTCTAAAGTGAAACTTGTTTGGTTATGGAGGGCAGTCATTGTCATTTATTATTTTTAATGTTGTTAAATTTAATAGGAAGGTTGCTTTGGCTGTCATCTGTAGTCATTGTCCTTCGTTATAGTTGTAGAATTGTGATCAGTGCCTGGACTCAATTGAACAAATCGTAGGATTTAATTTTCAGTCTTTTCAAACGTGGCCAAAACGTTAATGATTGCATTTGTTGTCTGTTAATATTTGAGTTCTATATGAAATTACACGAGATTAGAGGTATCCATTTGTTGAAGACTTGATGCTTACTATGAAGTGTATAGTGTTTTCTGAAATGAAGGGCTTTGTGAAAATACCATAAATGAGCTTCTGCATTTTCTCCAGTTTTGATGATGAAGCTTTCATCTAATTCTGACATGTATACCGTCCTCTAACTTTTCTAATTACTGTTAAATGATAAATAATTTTTTTGTGGATATAAGGAGGCTTATTTTATTTTATTTTTTTGCAAGTAAAATGTTTTCCCATTTCAGTGTACAGTATGTCTGACAATATTTACTATCTGTGTAAAACTGTTGGTGCAGTAATTCTGCTTCCTTAGAGGAACTATTAGATTATATTTTCCAAGATTAGTTTGTCTGTGATTTTTGGGTACAAATAAACTTGAGACCATAGTGTTGTTGGTTGTTTTTCCTGTAAAATGGTTGTCTAACCTTTGAGCTCACAGTAACCACCAGGTTCAAAGTGCTAGTACCTCTGAGCCAAAAGTAATAGGAAAAGGGATTATTCTTGTCAATTTCATTTCAATTACTAGAGTCCCAGCTGTATGGCTTGACTACAGAAAAATATGGGCTTCTTTAAGAAATTCTTCAAGTATGAAAGTTAGCCAGCCTGATGGTATAGAGGGACAGAGCCTAGATTACAATTCAGGTGACCCAAATTCAGTTAGTGCCTGGGTGTCTGATGGAGCTGGCAGGCAGGAGGGAAGTGCCTATCTTGATGGAAGGGCTTGTGCTGATAGGAACTGACAATTTGTGTCTTGGTGGATGTCAGTGTTTGCAAAACTGTCTGAGCTCTGCAAGCAAGATGGCCAAAAAAGGTGTGACCTAGAGCAGGCATATCCCTAGAGGTCACTTCCTATTGCCTGTCCACCTTAATAGTGTTTTGTCAGCACACAGGAGGGGTAGGACAAAGAAAAAGCTTAGAGAATGCTGGGAATGATGCTGCAGGCTCCTGCTCTGCTTCACCGTCAGGAAACTGCTTTCCATTTCCTCTTCCCCATCTTGTGAGTAGACCAATTGGTAAGGCATATAGTACTGAACTGATACAGCTTTCTACTTCTTCTTCCCTCTCCAACAGCAGCCTCACAAGTGGGGAGGACGTTGTACCCAGGTTTGTGGGATATTATATTTGGAGGGGTGCCTGGCAGCTGATGGTCAAGTTGTAGCACCAGGACCACCTAAAAATAAATAAATAAGTAAATCATTTTTGAAACCTGCAGTAAGGGCTTAACTTGCATACAGACCAGGGTCGATAGTAAATCAATGTTTCTTTTCTTAGAAGGCTCTTTTTTGCATTTACTTTGGCTAAAAAGAATGCTTTCATAGAAAGACAGTGTTTAAGGAAAAATCCTGAATTTATTGTTAAAATTTTACTTTGAAGTTTATGTATAATCTATTCTATAATATATTCATGCTCAGCATTTTCATTGGCAGGAACTCGGCTGGGTATCCTGAGTATTTATGTATGGTACTCTGAATGCAGTTACATTTCTCAAGTGATCCCAGCACATTTTCAGGCTTTCAACCTGAAAGGTATTGTGTTCAAATCTCTGTATCCAAGTAGAATCTACTACAGTTTTATTAATAAATATAAATAAAAATAATACATTTATACCACATTCAGTCATGGTCTGTTCCACCAGCAGGAGTCATGTCAATTGATTTTCTGAAACCTCAAAGCTTTTGAATAGAGATTGCAGTACAGTGAGGATTTGGGAATTTACCCTTTTCCTCACTGTAGTGCAATCTTTGAGTTGGTATATATGTATGTATATGTATATGTGTAGTATGCAGAGAGTGTGAGGGGCACAGGGGGGTTGCCTCCCTGTAAAAACATAGAAAAAAGGTAGATTTTTGTTTTCTGTTCAAAGATCGAGTTTTAGAAACTCAATCAAATTGTCTCAACAATATGAATTTCGAGCTTCTGAAAACTCAAGCTTCTGACATAGACTGTGTGTGTGTGTGTGTGTGTGTGTGTGTGTGTGTGTGTGTGTGTGTGTGTGTGTGTGTGTGTGTGTGTGTGTGTGTGTGTATATATATATATATATATATTATATATATTTATTTATGTATGTATGTATAACACATCAACAAATTTTTGGTGCAATAACATTGGTTTTGTTGCTGTTAATTTTTGTTAGCAGCAAAATCATATCTATATATATATATATATATATATATATATATATATATATATATATATTTTTTATATATATATATATATATATATATATAAGAAATGAACTTCGTGACAATAAAAGCATTCAATAAAATAGTAAATAACACCAACAACTCTTGTAGAACTTTAGCGCTTTCGTCTTATTTATTATCAAGACTTCTTCAGAAAGACATGTTTCATAAGCCCTTATGAAACATGTCTTTCTGAAGAAGTCTTGATAATAAATAAGACGAAAGCGCTAAAGTTCTACAAGAGTTGTTGGTGTTATTTACTATTTTATTGAATGCTTTTATTGTCACGAAGTTCATTTCTTAGTTAAAGTTTCTTCTCTTCGTTCAATTTTTTTGAGTGCGGTTAATTTTAGATATATATATATATATATATATATATATATATATATATATATATATATATTTTAATTTTTTTTTTCTAGCAACCATTAGATGTACAGGTTGGTAGGGTGATACCCTCACTGCTTGGTTATGAAAATGACTGTAGCATACCTGAGGAGCTACATCACTGTTGGAAGTCCATGCACTGTTATCCTGAGCAGCCCGCTCAATGCCTACTTAAAACTAGGATACATTACTTGTTAGTTATAACACCATTTACATTTAGCAACACTAGTTTTGTAGTTACTGTTATTAACATGTAAGAGGTACTGAATTATACAAGTGTGCAACCTTTTGCTGTGTAAGATATTAGGGCAAATGCTTTCCAGGTGAGAAATCTCGTGCATTATGTTTTGTACTTACATTAACTTTATTCAGAACATTAACTTAAATAAATTTTCTCCATAGATTTATAGGTTCATAGGTATATAGAAGAAATAGCCAGGGAATTGTTATGGCTAGGCTTGTATAGGCCCTAGGGCCGATAGCCTAGTACCACCCTATAAACCTATGTTAGGCTAACGACCACTAGGGCCTTTATAAGCCTAGCTGTGCAACACAAATGTGTCCCATACGTTATACATTTGAGACATTTATATAGGAGTGATTGTTGGTTACAACATGATTTACTGACTGCCTGTATCCATCAGAGATATGGGTGACAGACCTGGAAGTGAATTTTTGATTTCCCATTCAGTGGTCCAAGTTACGCTTAAACACGGTTAGGGAGGACTTTGTTTCACATGGATGAGGAGCCTGTACTAGAGAAAGAGAATTGATACACATCTATCTCTCCAACATGTCCTATTTATTTGCAAGCAAAATTTAGGGCTTTAGATCTAGTACTTCTAATGACGTTTGTTTTGCAGATTTGCAAAAGGTTCATCAGAGCAGGGTCCAAGGATGCCTTTTATGCCAAGGAAGATCACCTCTGTGTAGTCTGTAGGGAATCAGGTATAGAGCTAGGCATACCTCTGGACAAAGCCATAAATAAAAGTGAGACAAAGGCCCATAAATAGGGACAATTTTTAAATATTGCTCTTACAAACTTAGAAAGTTGATCAAATTACAGGTTTTGCATTATAATGAATTCTCTGAAGGTTATAAAGTCTGAAACTCAAATCTCCACCATTATTTTCTAACTTTAGTCTTTAATTATTTGCCACTAATTTGCCAGAAAACCACAATTTTCTGAAAAACGGACCAAAAATATGAGGCAAAAATTTGTATATTCTGTGAAAATCTGTATAGTTGAGAGGTATAGAGCTAGGGCTTTGAGGTGATCCACGTAGGACATTGTGTTTATGCCCTGTAATCTTTTGTAAGGAATCTTTGCAGACATCCCAGTTGCTTCATGTGTCTGGACAAATACATATCGAAGTTGGCATTATACTCGATGATGGGTCTGATTAGGGCCATGTAGAGTGGAACAGTGACTTCCCTGGACCTAGATGCCATGTTACTTATAAGTTGATCAACATAGAAGGATTTCTTTACTACCTTGGATGCATGTTGGCCGAAGGCCGGGTTACTGTTTACATGTGTTCCCAGATCCCTGAATAGTTAGTCAACTCTTAGGGGTGTTTTATTGATGACATAGTTTTCTGGGGTGGCCAACTTCCCAAAAGGTACTATAATGCATTTCTTTGCATTGAGTATTAAGCCACAGCTTTAGCACCAATCGTTTGTCCATATTAGACACTCTTGTAAGACGTTAGTGTCTTGGAGGGATTCTGTGACTGCTCCCAGTTTGCAGTCATCTGCAAACTTGGTCAGCCAGTGGCTTTTGACATTAGCCTTGACTTCTGAGAAGTAGATGCCAAAGAGGGGAGAGCCCAGCACAGACCCTTGCGGGACTCCACTGGTGAATGCCCTCTTTGAGGAGGTGGTCTCAAAAGTCCTAACTTCCTAGATCCGATCTATGAGCCAGCTGGCTATCCAGTGTGTTATATAGGGGTTTATGCCTAATTCTTTAAGTTTATTAACAAGTGGAGTATTGTATCAAATGTAATAGCCAGGTCAAGGTAGGCAGTATGCACTGTTTTACCCTCATCCATTGCCTTGGTGACCTTCTCAAAGAAGTCCACTAAGTTCAGCAGGTATGACCTTCCTTTGACAAAGCCAAACTGGGATGGATCCAGTGTCTGAAGTTCTCCTATGTCTTTGTTGATCATTTCCATGGTAATTCTTTCCATGGCTTTGCATATCAGACTAGTCAGATTAATATGTTTGTGGTTTCTGGGATATGTTGATCATCTACCCTTATGAAGAGAGTTGAGTGTTACAGCTTTCCATTCTCATGGCACAATGCCTGTTTTAAGACTATAGTTAAATAATAACTCCAGTGCTCCGATAGGTTATGTTTTAAACTATTTTGGTGGCATTCTGTGATATTATTGGGGCCCACTGAGGCTATGCTTTTGGCCATAGTAAGAGTAGCCAGGACATGGTTTGTTTTTGGATTTAGTTTTGGGCATACTTCTGGTAGGTACAACAGCCTCTCTGCAGCCATTGACATGGCTGAACAGAATCTCTGTGAAAAATTCTGCATAGGCTGCTATGTTTTCTGGATATGGAGGGACACTGAATTTTGACAGGCTATTGCTTAATAAAA